>NC_086448.1:402858102-402963102 GCF_028390025.1 Pseudophryne corroboree
GCATGATCCCCCTGTCTGCGGTAAGTGCTATAAATACTACGCCAGCCGGAAGTGACGTCTAAAGCCAGGACTAACTCAAAGTCTCTATTAAACTGTAATATTGTCACGATCCGGGTACTGAGACGCCATTTTCTGCCCGTTAGGTGCCTCCTGAGGTTGGCTCAGCGGGCCAGGGCCAGGCTTTAACCTTGGTTGTGGCCTGCAGCACTGGTCTTAGCATTCACCCGGGTATGTGTACTCACGGAAGTGCGGTGCTCTCAGCCCCGCCGCGGCCGTCACCGCCGCATCCTAGGACCTCTCCTGGATACACGTCCTCCATGTGTCTCTGCCGTTCCTGTGGCCGCTGTGTGCGTCTGGGCGCGTGAAGCTCTGCTGTTGCGGCCTCCGCCGCCATTGTTACATGGCTAAAGTACTTTGTTCCCCTGTACTGTGTTCATGGGCGCAGCCATGTTGGCCTTCATCACATGACATTGTTCCTCCTATCCGCAGTGCTGACAGTGCTGGAGCCTAATTGCCCACCAATCCCTGCTAAGCTGTGGGTATAAATATCCTGGATCCACACCCAGAAGATTGTCAGTGCTTCTGTTTCCTTCAGCTACTCCAGTGTGCAGTTCTCTGTGGACTCTCTCTGCAGCTCAGCCTGACTCTCCAGTGGTTTCCTCCCGTGGTGCATTCCAGCTCTCCTGTATCAAGCTTGTGGAGCAGCCTGCTTCTCTGTGTTCCCGCATCCAGTGCTAAATAGTGTGTATACTCTGGCTTCCCAGCGAACCCCAGCTGCATTTCTTATTTACTAGTGAACCCCAGCTGCATTTCTTATTTACCAGCGAACCCCAGCTGCATTTCTTATTTACCAGCGAACTCCAGCTGCATTTCGTATTTACCAGCGAACCCCAGCCTCATTTCCCATTTACCTGCAAACCTCAGCTTCATCTTCTGTTTACTCACGAACACTTACATTATTTACAGCTTCACGAATCATCTTCATCATCACGTTAGTCCTCACCTGAGTCCTCAAGTTTTATACAGAACTTTTTATTCATTTCGGATTACTGGTCTCAACCAGCAGTATGTTCTTTATCCCTGGTGACAGAATTATTTCAAAGCACCTTATTTGACTTTTATTTAATAAAAACCTTCAAAGTTATTTCAGTTGTCGTGGTCACGCCTTCGGGCTTCTATTACTACTACTGTGCGCATGTCTAGGAGTCCACTCTCTCCTCCTAAATTCCGGTACCAGTCAGCCCCTACAACTGAGGCTTCCAGTCACCGTCATCAGCCCTCAGTTGTGACAAATATCCAATAATGGAAATAACAGTAGAGATTCACCTTTCAGTGTATGCCTACCCGGGGTGCCAGTCTGTATGGTCAGAACCAACAGTGTCCCTATCTTACCCACGCCGCAGCTGCTAATCGGGACGCACGGTCCACAGGCCGGAAGTGACGCCAGAGTGCGTGTCATGGTTAGGGAAGTAACGTACAATGCATTCCAGCTGACCAGGATGTGTATATCGAAACCCTGGCGCTGTGCTGTGATCATCAAAACATAAATAGATGTGTACTGAAGGCTAATAGTGTCTGAGTAAATATGAATAATAAGAGAGCTGGTTAATAAGACCGAGGACCCAAGTTCAATATAACCATGGTAACCGAGATACATAAGAGAAATAATCAACCATTGTAAACTGAAGGGAGTGCATATCAGCACCACTGATAGGTAATAAACCAAACACGCCAATATCAAAATCAACTATAAAGTAAGGCTCAAAAGTAAATATACATGTGAACCATATATAGCTGCAATGTGGCAATATATAATAATAAAAATGTTATATAGTAACAGGGTGAGGTGAACAAGAGACCGGCAAGTTCACAGGGGCGATAACCAGCTATGATACAGTCAACTTATTAAGATGTCACGACTCCATTACACGTGTCAGCCACCCCCATGCTGCGGGTGTGGCCCAGATCAATACATAGATGCATATGGATATGTAAAGAGGGAGAAGGTAGTACAATTCCCAGATTGTTCATAATATAACATATTAAAGTAAGTAACGGTAATGTAGGGTACTGTATATATATATATATATATATATATATATAAATATATATATATATATATATATATAGCCCTCTCACCTCACCAGAGAGGTATAATGGAACCATACATGCATAATGCTTTGCAGGAATATAATAAGAGGATTGCCCTCATTGAGACCCCTCTGGGTTACTGTATCCAAAGTATGGATCCAGTAGCTCTCACGTTGTTTCAAGGCTTGTGTCCGATCACCTCCCGCTTGTCTGGGTGGTATCCAATCAATAAGCTTACATTTCAGGCTGGCTACCTGATGTCTAGCCTGAAGAAAATGATGGTCCACTGGTTTGTCAGTGTGCCCAGTAACGCTGTATAAATGGAGGACCTATGATTAGCCATACGGTCCTGAAATATCTGCGTGGTTAATCCTACATAGCATAGTCCACATGGGCACTTAAGGATATAAACCACAAAGTCAAGTCTACAGTGCAAATGATATTTTATCTTGATGGTCCTACCCGTGTGGGGGTGGTTGAAGGTGGCACCAGTCAACATAGATCGGCACGTAGTGCAGCTACCGCAAGAGAAGCAGCCAGGTTTGGCCTGCATTAAAACATTAAAGGAGGTTTTGGCAGTTGGTTCTCTAGGAAATAAATTGGGGCGCATCAATAACTGTTTCAAATTCGCTCCTTTCCTATATGCCATCATAAGTGCTTTAACGTGTTTAAACAGTAGACCTTCATCTATGGACAAAATCGGCCAATGGCGGTGTAATGCTTTGCTGATCACAGCAGAACTCCCATCAAATTGAGTAGGGAAGATCATCCTATCCTGTTTCTTCTTTTTGGGTATAGCTCCAGACAAGATGCCTGTAGCTTTATCGGGGCACTTTTGGAGTGTAGTGACTGGATAACCTCTCTCCATAAATCGGGAAGTTATTTCTGTGCACTGATCTTTTCTATGATTGACATCTGAGTTAATCCTCATTGCCCTGAGGTATTGGGAAATAGGTAAACTATCCTTTAATGCCGGAGGGGGGTAGCTGGTAGCCTGTAACAAAGAGTTGCGGTCCGTTGGTTTGCGGTAAAGTGTTGTCATCAATCTGGAACCTGTATTGATTAGTGTAACATCAAGAAAATTGATCTCCAATGGCAGGAAAACGGATAGGGCTAGGAAGGATATTGAGATCTGCTACCATGTTCTCAAATTCTTCTTGCGTCCCATGCCATAACAAAAAGATGTCATCGATAAATCTCCGAAAGAAGGTGATTTTGTGACCATATCGAGGATGTATATAAATCTTCTCATACCATGCCATGAAAAGGTTTGCATAGGATGGGGCCAAATTTGACCTCATCGCTGTGCCGGATAACTGCAGGTAGAAATCATTTTTGTATAAAAAGTGATTACTAGTGAGAACCAATTCAATAAGCTCTAATAAGAACTCTGTCGGAAATTCACTGCAAGGTGTTTGATCAAAGGCCTGTCCTAATGTTTCAAGACCTTCACGATGGGGTTTCACTGTATACAATGAGCATACGTCCATCGTGACCAGTAAAGTACCACTAGCCACATGGACATCTGTCAAACTCTGTAGGAAATCACTGGTTTCACGGAGATAACTGGGTACTAAATGTACCAATGGTTGTAGTATTCTGTCTAGAAATCATGCCAGTGGCTGGAGCAGAGAGCCCTCTGCAGCGATAATCGGTCGTCCTGGTGGTTGCACCAGCGATTTGTGAATCTTGTTTTAAGATCATCGGTAATCCATTGGTGTTCATGGCCCATCTTGATGGTCTTATCGATCTTAGCTTTGATAGAAGGCATGGGATTGCAATTCAGTCTTGTGTATGTTGATACATCAGACAATTGTCTGATAACGCCACGATCGTAATCGCTCCAATCCTGTACTACCACTGCACCGCCTTTGTCCGCCGATCTAATGACTAGGTGTGTAGTTTCACGCAGATACCTTAAAGCAATACGCTCAGGAGGTGATTGTCGTGTATTCGTTTGGTGGGTTTCGCCTTAGTTTCCTGTTGTACTAGACGTAGAAATGTCCGTATGCTGGAATTGGATGAGGGTGGATCGAAGTTGGACTTGGTTTTAAATGTTGTCTAATCCGTGCTAGATGGTTGATCAGCAAAAAACTCACGTAATCTAAGATTTCTCCCAAATTTATATTGGTCGATGGCCTGTCGGAAGGAGTTAGGTTCACACATAGGGACAAATGAGAGACCCCTAGAGAGCAGTTTTAACTGAGCTTCATTCAGGGTGGTACTGGAGAGATTAAATACCATATCTAGTTGTGACTGCATCGTCCCCGTCTTCGGTTGGTACCCCCCTCTCCACTGGTGCGGTCGATGCCGCTTCTTAACATATAACTGTGTATGACGATCTGCACCTTGTTATAAAAAATTATTGGTATTAGACTGACCTTCATGATAATCGGTGTCGGATGTGGATAAGGAGGAACCATAATCTCTTGGAAACGGTGTAGCTCGTTGTCTTCTACCCGGGCGCACCTGCCTCTCGTGTGTGGTATTACCTAAGAGCCACAGATAGACAGAATGATTCTGGTAGTCGTTGGTTACTGTGGCCAGTTTCTTCCTCTTGAATGATATCAGGTCTTTCCGATATGTGTCGATTTGTGTTGACAAACGCTCTGTCCATTTTTGTGATTTATCATCCTTCAATGATGCCGTCAGAGTTCTGATGGTTGTTTCAGACTCAATTTGAATTTTCTTCAATTTTTGTCCTACTTCCTCAACTACCAAGGCTATGAGGTCTAACGAATATTTATTTAGTAATGGGTTTTCACAGGTGCGCCTGGCATGGGTTGAGTCTGAAAAGAAATGTGTAATGGCCTGTTTCCTAATTAATAATACATTGATGTTCTTGACCAATGAGAATTATGGTAATGATAATGACAATATGCAATAAACAATGTTTAAGTAAAAATTTGTATTTTTATTCTGTAAATAAATTGCAATATCTATTGTTTTAAAGCAAAAAGGGGGGGGGGATAGGGGTAGTAGGTTGTAGAGAGATTCCTCTGCTATCAATAGCAGTGATGAAGTTCCTCGGTATAACAGGTAAGAATATAAGTAATGCGGTTCACTTCAGAAAGGTGGTGTCCCACCTCTGAGTGGAGTCTTTAAGAAGTGCACAAAAATGTACAGAGCTGGTAGTGAGGTTAATGAATGTCTTTTGGTGCCAGTGGGGAAAGAAAAAAGAAATTAAGGGGTACCCCTGAATTACCGCTGGTGATATGGGGTCAGGATAGGGCTGGTGCTAGGGTAGTGAGGACTCCGGACAGACCGTACCCCTCTACGCCCTGGGTCACCCCGATGTCGCTCTACTGAGCGCAGCGTGGTGTCCCGGGCAGAAGGGGATCAGACGTGAGTCTTGGAGAGAGAGGTAGGGGCTGCTTCTAGCACTGTTAGTGCTGTCCGCCGCGCCTTCTCCTACAGAGTCCCTTACCTGCTAGCTTCTGCTCCGTCTCCTTGTCCCTCCGCCAGCGGTCTGCTCCGTGTCTGCTGCGCCTGGCATCCTCCTGCACTTCCGGGTTGGTCCGTCCACGTGACCAGGCTCGGATATCACCGGGTCCCGTCTCTTTCTTGTCTCGTCCTCCCTCCTTCAGGTCTCTATTCAATCGCTTGGTTGTCTGGCCCCTCTGTAACAGGCTGGTCCCTGTGGCTGACTGGCAGGATGGTTCTTCTGGTTGGCTGGCAGGACGGTCCCTCTTCAACACGCTGGTCCCTGTGGCTGGCTGGCAGGATAGTCTCTCTGGATGGTCTCTGGGTGGAGGAATGCAGTGTGCTCTCACTGTGCAGCAAACTCAAGTGGAACACAAGACAGAAAAATGGAACACACAGTTCCTTTACACACAGGAAGAGGAAGCATAAAGGAACTGTGTGTTCCATTTTTCTGTCTTGTGTTCCACTTGAGTTTGCTGCACAGTGAGAGCACACTGCATTCCTCCACCCAGAGACCATCCAGAGAGACTATCCTGCCAGCCAGCCACAGGAACCAGCTTGTTGAAGAGGGACCGTCCTGCCAGCCAACCAGAAGAACCTTCCTGCCAGTCAGCCACAGGGACCAGCCTGTTACAGAGGGGTCAGACAACCAAGCGATTGAATAGAGACCTGAAGGAGGGAGGACGAGACAAGAAAGAGACGGGACCTGGTGATATCCGAGCCTGGTCACGTGGACGGACCAACCCGGAAGTGCGGGAGGACGCCGGGCGCAGCAGACACGGAGCAGACTGCTGGCGGAGGGACAAGGAGACGGAGCAGAAGCTAGCAGGTAAGGGACTCTGTAGGAGAGGAGAAGGCGC
The DNA here is from genome assembly GCF_028390025.1 of Pseudophryne corroboree. NCBI lineage: Eukaryota > Metazoa > Chordata > Amphibia > Anura > Myobatrachidae > Pseudophryne > Pseudophryne corroboree. The sequence continues at coordinate 402,864,477 of NC_086448.1, forward strand.
GGCGGACAGCACTAACAGTGCTAGAAGCAGCCCCTACCTCTCTCTCCAAGACTTACGACCGATCCCCTTCTGCCCGGGACACCACGCTGCGCTCAGTAGAGCGACATCGGGGTGACCCAGGGCGTAGAGGGGTACGGTCTGTCCGGAGTCCTCACTACCCTAGCACCAGCCCTATCCTGACCCCATATCACCAGCGGTAATTCAGGGGTACCCCTTATTTTCTTTTTTCTTTCCCCACTGGCACCAAAAGACATTCATTAACCTCACTACCAGCTCTGTACATTTTTTTGCACTTATTAAAGACTCCACTCAGTGGTGGGACGCCACCTTTCTGAAAGTGAACAGCATTACTTATAGTCTTACCTGTTATACCGAGGAACTTCATCACTGTTATTGATACCAGAGGAATCTCTATACAACCTACTACCCCTATTCCCCCACCTCCCTTTTTTGCATTAAAACAATAGATATTTCAATTTATTTACAGAATAAAAATACAAATTTTTACTTCAACATTGTTTATTGCATATTGTCATTATCATTACCATAATTCTCATTGGTCAAGAACATCAATGTATTATTAATTAGGAAACAGGCCATTACGCATTTCTTTTCAGACTCAACCCATGCCAGGTGCACCTGTGAAAACCCATTATTAATATTGTCTATGTGAAGTCATTTTGAGGTGCTTCATTCACAGGTTGCAGCCCACGCAAAATAACCAGATACACGAGCGCCATTTACCCCTTTCTGAATATTTATTTAGGACCCCGCACCAGCGGCTACAGAAGACTGGATTATTCCGACCTAATGTGGGTGTGTTAATAATGCGAAATCCACAAGGGATTTGTTTTTTTCTCAAATACTCCGACAGAAACTGACCGTGCAAAGTTAAATCAACTTCCCTCTGCCAATGCTTATGTACTTTATCATAGACATCAGTGGGAGTTTCAGCAGGAAGAGACTAAAAATCAAGTTTGTCAAATAACAATTTTTAAATTTCTTCATCGGTGAAGGACACTGTGCCAACTTCAGCCTGGGCCAGCAATCCATTGTCCATCAAATAAACCCCTCCTTGTGCCATATTGGCTCAATGTGTCTTAATGAAGTTACACAAAATTAACAAAAGATAGGAAATACCAAAAGTATGGCTAATTATGTACAGAATATCGATTATACCATATTTATGTACTGTTGCAATAAATACACTGTTTAGTTCACGGAGACCCTCCTGTACATAAGTAACTGTAATCAATAAACCAAAGTCCATAAACGTGATGGGTGTCAGGAAATAAATACTCTCTCTTTCAGGGGCGTGTACTGTATATCCATGGATCATCCCGCACTCTCATCTTCAAACATGGAATAAATATGGCGGGTGCTCCTAATGGGCCACATGGCTTCACTGACATACAAACAAGTTCCACGATGTGGAAGGTGCACTCTCGCAGTGATGAAGTCAATCAATCATAGGCAGTTCGTAATCACCAAAGCTTTAATGTCAACGTTTTGGTCTGTTCACAGACCTTTATCACGACAGGTGATACATCAAGTCAGGCATTCAGTCATGTCAGCAGTAAACAGAAATCTCATCTGTAAGGACAATATCCATGATTACAATCACATGCCGGCACCATGCATTCATTATAGTCCTGGCTGGGTGGGCTGTTTTAACTCTCGTCTGTGAGGGAGAAATTATCTCACCCCTTTAAATCCTTTTCTGGGTAGATTTTTGAAAAATCCCTAATTAGTGGGTGCTTACATCACAAAAGCAAGCTACTGTTCAAATATCAAGTTACTTTTGTTTTATATATATATATATATATATATATATATATACTTATTTTTTGGCCTGAGTATATGCTAGCCAATGGTTGATTTCAGGTAGGACTAACAGCTTGAAAGAAAGGTGTGATTTTTATTGGCATACAGTAGTAACTGGTACATAGCACAATTTTATTTATTTATTCCATATCAGAAAGTTAAAAAATACATGTAATCTTTTAGGGGTAGTTAAAATCTAATACAAATTACAATTTTGGAGATGTTTGGCGTAAATAAGCTGGCAACTCTGGACACTGTGCTGATTAATTTGATAATTTGATATGTGACACTTATGTATCTGTGTGCGACTGAGGGCCTGATTCAAAAAAGTACACAAAGCTGATGTTCCACGGAACTGAGCGACTATCATAAGAATGCGCATGTTCTGTGATCACATTGCAAGGTGCCACTGTGAGCCCGCACACGACTAGGATTTCATCATAAAGTGACTGACAGGAAGCAACAATTTTGGGCTGTTTACATGGTGTTAGCGGGAGTTGTTGTAAAACTGCAGATATGTCATGGCTGTTTTCGAGCTCTAACATAGACAAAAATGGCGCCTGTGTTACTACTGCCGGCTCCGGTCTGCAAAGCCATAGGGCTACGCTTAAGCCCGATATTCCTTGTTTTGTGTATATGCTACATATGTCTACTCAATTACAAATGAGTTGCAGTAGTTCCAGCGGCTTCTCATTTAATTTCTGGGCGGCAGCTTCACTTGCTGATATCAGCAGTTGAGTTGCGGAGAAAATTGAACTTGTAGCTGCATGAGCGTACCTCTCTGAATCATGCCCTGAGTCTGTAAATGGAGCTCAATGGTACTTGGCATTGAAAAAAGCCATGGCATCTGCATCATAGCACCTCATATGCAGATTCAGAGACTTAGAGGTCAAAGCCTCGGAGAGAGACAAAGTGGACAGAGATAAACTAACAGACAACCAGTTCCTGTTATTTTTAAATCACAGCTGTAACATGGCAGTTAAGAGTTGATTGGCTGGTACTTTATCTCCATCCACTTTTGTCTCTCTCAAAGGCTTAGCATAATTAGTCTGCTCAGTCTCCTGGGGCATCCTGTTCACATTGGATTGCATCTATGACACATTTGAAGCAAAAAAACACAAAAAATACACCTGACGCTAGCAGAGTCTCACATGACAAGAGGATCTGTTTACCATTATTGCTGCAAAGATGTATGGGCCTACAGTACCTCTGTATATGTGAACTTGTGATAGAAAAATTAGATTGTGAGCTGTGTATGGGCAGAAGATCATTTATCTGAACAAAATGGATACAGTTAGCTCAGATTGTTAAAGTTGTTCCCTGAGGAAACATTATACCATAAAGTCACTACCAAAAATGCAGACAATAAGGAGAGTTATGGAAGACCTACCATTGTGTTAACTCTCTTTCTGTGAGGTACATTGGGTTCCACAATGAAAACATCAGGGTTGTAGAGTGGATCTTGATCCAGAGGCAACAACAGGCTAAAGCTTTAGGTTGTCCAAGGGTGCATTGGGGCCTCCTCTATAACCCCACCTCCAGGCACTGAGAGCTCAGGTTCATTAAGCTGTCAAATGCAGGAGCAGGCAATAGAGAAGGCAGATGTCAGTTACATAGGGGTTAATTCTGAGTTGATCGCAGTAGCAAATTTGTTAGCAGTTGGGCAAAACCATGTGCACTGCAGGGGGGGCAGATATAACATGTGCAGAGAGAGCTAGACTTGTTATTTTGTTTCTGTGCTGGGTAAATACTGGCTGCTTTATTTTTACACTGCAATTTAGATTTCAGTTTGAACACGCCACACCCAAATCTAACGCTCTCTGCACATGTTATATCTGCCCCCCCCCGCTATGCACATGGTTTTGTCCAACTGCTAACAAATTTGCTGCTGCGATCAGCTCTGAATTAGACCCATAGAACCACATTCTCACGACAGAAGAAGGTACCAGTGGCTAATGCCATACAAACCCAAAGACGCTAGGTGCGTCAGGGTGGGCACCCTGTGGAACCCAATGTATCTCGCAGAAAGAGAGTTAACAATGGTAAGTCTACCATAACTTTCCTTTTCTGCAGCAGGTTACATTGGTTTCCACAGGGTAAACATTGGGGATGTCCTAAAACAGTTCCTCAAGTGAGGGGACGCGCCTTAACGGATATGAGAATCGGGCGTACAAAGAAAATTCCTGGGAAGCGAAGGTATGAAAGGCATAGAACCTAAGAAACGTGTTCACTGAGGACCACATAGCCGCATTGCACAACCGGTGCATGGCAGGCCGCCCAAGAAGGTCCAACAGACCGAGTACAATGGGCATTAATAGCAAATGTATATCTAAAGAGAGCACATAAATTCCAATGCAAACATGTACATATATAAGAAAGCACATAAATAATTTAAAAACAATTTATTGCACATAAAAAAGGCTAAAAAATTACTTTAGCGAGCTTAATTCATTCATTGCTTATTCATATGCATGAAAACACCAAAAAAGCAATACAATATATGGCAATACTCTGTTAATTCAAATTATTTATATAGCAGTCCTTATTTCCAACTCTACTAAAATACATATGCTTCCACTCTTTATATTTCCACTATTGTGGCTAAATTAGATAATGTACACTGCAGTGTTACTTTGAATACTTACATATGCCACTTGAATGGATGGAGTGTTATTTTGTATTTAAGAACCGTTATTTTGTGTCTATGTACCGTTATTGTGTCCAGATCCAGCTCTAGTAAGGAAACTGTATGCCACTTGTATATACTCAGCAGCGGCTGATGTTGAACTCTTGTATACCACAGTTTATATGGATTCCTGCCAGTAAAATCGGTTAATCGGTTAATAGCAGCAGGAGCTGGGAGTCGAGCCTGCGCATAAGCTTTTGCAATCACCATTCTAATCCATCTGGCTAAGGTTTGCTTATTCACAGGTCAGCCACATTTGGTTTGAAAACCATATAGGACAAAAACGGCATCTGACCTCCTGATAGAGGCAGTCTTCTCCACATAGATATGGAGAGCCCATACCACATCCAAAGAATGTTCTTTGGGAGACAAATCTGGAGAGATGAAGGCTGGAACCACAATCTCTTGCTTAAGGTGAAAAGATGATACCATCTTAGGTAAATAACCTGGGCGAGTTCGTAGAACTGTCCGGTCAGGGTTAAATATCAAAAACGGTGGATGACAGGACAAAGCGCCTAAGTCCGACACCATTCTTACAGATGCAATAGCCATCAAGAACAGGACCTTGATCGTGAGCCATTTAAGGTCCACCGATTCAAAAGTTTCAAATGGAGACCCTTGCAGGGCATTTAGTACAACAGCTGGATTCCATGGAGCCACAGAGGGATATATTGAGGCTGAATCCACAGGACACCCTGAATGACTGTATGAACGTCAGGTATAGACGCATTTTTTATCTGAAACCATACCGACAGGGCAGATATATGAACCTTGAGGGAGGCCAGACGAAGGCCTAAGTCCAGGCCTTGTTGCAGAAAAGCCAGAATTCTGGAAGTTCTGAATCTATATGCATCATAATTCTTATCAGCACACCAGGTGAAGTAAGAATTCTAGACCCTGTAATAAATCCGGGCAGAGGCCGGTTTGTGGGCCTTCAACATAGTTTGGATAACCGCCTCGGAGAATCCTTTAGCCCTCAGAAGTAATGCTTCAAGAGCCACGCCTTCAAACCCAGTCTGACCAGGTCTGGGTAGAGACAAGGGCCCTGTACAAGGAGGTCTGGGCACTGAGTAAGTAGAAGAGGATGCTCTGTCAACAGACCCTGCAGGTCAGAGAACCAATGCCGTCTGGGCCAGTAGTATTCCTCCTTCTTGTTTGAACTTCTGTAGTACCCTGGGCAGGAGTGACACTGGAGGGAACACGTAGGGCAGCCAAGGGTTCCGTGGAACCGCCAGTGTGCCTACGAATGCTGATTGAGGATCCCTGGTCCTTGATCCATAGACCAGAACCTTGTGATTGTGTAGAGATGCCATGAGGTCTACATCCGGTAGGCCCCACCTGTCCACTAGGAGTTGAAAGCATGTCCTGGTGACTGAGGAAGTCCGCTTCCCAGTTCAGGACACCCGGAATGAACACTGCCGATATGGCTGGCAGATGGAGTTCCACCCAGTAAAGCATTTTTGACACTCCTATCATAGCCATGCAGCTTCGAGTGCCGCCTTGATAGTTTATGTATGCCACTGTGGTGGCATTATCTGATCATACTTGAACAGGCCTGTTCTGTACTAGAGACAGGGTGAGAGATAGTGCATTGAACACTGAGCTCTAGGATATTTATCAGGAGGAATGATTCCTCCTTGGTCCAGCACCACTGAAAATAGTGTATCTTCAACATTGCTCCCCTTCCCCTCAGACTGGCGACCGTTGTCAGCAGGACCCAGTCGTGGATCTAGAAGGGATGGCCCCTGCTTAATTGCTGGTCCTGGAGCCACCAGTTCAGCGACAGACGAACCTCCGGAGTCAAAGAAATCATGTGAGATCTGGTCCGATGAGGTAGGCCGTCCCACTTGGAAAGGATTAACATCTGTAGTGGACTTTTTCTGGAAACAGAAACACAGTCGTTGACTGTGTGTGTCCAGGAGTGCCCCCAGGTGCACCATGCTGTGAGCTGGGACCAGCAAGGACTTCTTCCAATTGATAAGCCACCCGTGGGCTTGCAGGAAGGTTACTGTCAGTTGCAGATGAATGAGGAGGACTTGCCAGAATCAGCAGGTTGTCCAAATATGGCAGGATTCTGACTGCCTGGCGACAGAGCTGGGCCTTCATCATGGCCATGATCTTGGTAAAGATCCAAGGAGCCATAGCCAGTCCAAATGGCAGAGCCTGGAATTTGTAGTGAAGGTTGCCAATAGCAAACCACAGGAGCTGCTGATGCGATATGGCAATAGCAATATGCAGATATGTATCCTGTATATCCAGGGATACTATATAGTCTCCAGGTTCCATAGCCAGCACAATGGAGCGCAGTGTTTCCATACAAACCTGGGCACTCTCACAAACTTGTTCAGTGATTTGAGATTTAGTATAGGCCTGAAGTACCCATTGGGTTTCGGGACCAGAAACAGGGTCAAGTAATAACCTCTATCTCTCTGGGACTGAGGTACCAGCACAACCACTCCTGTACTCAGAAGGAAACTCACCACCATTTGTAGAGCTTGCACCTTCAATGGATCCAAAGGGAGGGCCGTAGTGCAGAACTGGCGAGGGTGACGTCTCTAAAGGAGACAGCATACCCACGAGAGACAACTTCCAGTACCCTTGCATCTGAAGTGGTCTTTATCCAAACCTGGGCAAGCCTCCCACCCTGGGATCCCCCAGAGGGAGGCCTGCCCCGTTGTGCAGCAGGGTTGTCATGTTTTGAAGCAGACTGACGGGCTGCCTAGGATTGTATTGCCTTGGGCTTTGTGGTTTTGGGAGCATGAGATTGTCTCAGGTATATCTGACCGTTTGCTTTCCCTTGAGGGCCGAAAGGTACGAAAAAGTGGTACCTTTTGCCTTCTGTGCAGAAGGATTAGTAGTGGGGAGAAAGGCCGTCTTAGCGGCTGCTAATTCAGACACTATTTTATTTAGGTCTTCCCCAAACAAAATGTTCCTAGGGCAGGGGAGTACCTCCAAGGTCTTTTTGGAGTCCTTGTCCACTTTCCATGACCTCAACTACAGAATGCAGCAAGCCACGACAGAAGTGGTTGATGCCTTGGCTGCCAAATCACCCGCCTCAGAGGATGCCTCCTTAATGTAATAGGCGGTGGTGGTAATGTGAGGCATTGTCAGATATATCCTCGGGCAGCTCTTACTCTAATGCCTGAACCCATGCCTCAATACCTTTTGCAGCCCAGAAGGCAGCTATAGTGGGTCCATTAATGGCTCCAGTAAGGGAGTATATAGATTTCAGGCATCCTTCCACACGCTTATCTGTTGGTTCCTTCAGTGAGGTGACAGTGGTCACAGGCAGAGTGGATGACACTACAAGGCGTGTGATGTGAGACTCCACCCTTCTTCCCTGTATTAGACCAAGGTTCCCGTCTGATGTCCACAAGATGATCAGAATGGGGTAATATAGTTTTAACCACCTTCTGCTGTTTAAACTTATCAGTTTTCTTTGCCACAGTAGTGGAATCCTTATCATCAGTGATTTGAAGGATATGCTTAATAGCAGCCACTAAGGCTGGGACATCAATCTGCAAAGGAGAATCCTCATCAGAAACACAGGATTCACTGTCTGATGGGACCGTATGCTCCCACTCCTCTTCAGATGAGACATCAGAGAGGTTTGTTGATTGCGAGGGGGAAGCAGCCTGCTTAGAGGACCCAGAGAAACAGGAGTGACCAGGTGTAGATTTCTGTCTAACCAGAGACTGATTTAATTGCTGCAGTTGGTTAGACAAATTTTCCGCCCAAGGCAGATTAACCATAGGGACAATATGTAGTGGCAGTGGCACTGTAGGTCCCATAGGGGGCACTAGGCATTCCACCAGAGTACCCAGTAGGTTGGTGAATGCAGCCCAGGGTGGCTCCAGTGTAGATGCAGGAGCTGCAGACTGACTGGGAGGTGTATGACAATTAGTACACTAACCATCATATAACACTTCCCCCTCTGGTAAATCCTTGGAGCATGCTCTACATGATGCAGGAGCTTCCACTGATTTACTGCCCTTTCTGTTAGACATTATATGAGAATGCAACAACAGAGCGACTTAGTATGATACAGCCAGACAAAGTACAATACCTGCGAATGAATCCGGTATTATGTGACTGAATACACAGTAGAATAGAGTATATGTATTGGATAAATACTGTGTAGCACTATATTATGAGACCAAGGTGCACCTAGTCCCTTAGGGTACAGAATATAGTGACGGTTATATCTGGGAAACACTGAGAGTGAAACACACAGCAGGCACACGCGCACACACAGTCCCAGGAAATGCAGAAATTATTGTCACAATAAAGCTACACTGGACATATATATAAATATATGTATATATATCACAGTGCGGTCAGTCACCAGTATATCAGAGTACTCGTACAATATATTCTGCAACAGGTACACTCAACAGGCCACCCTGGGACCAACAAGCAGGCCAATTTTAGGACTCTTTCCCCTCAGGCCTTGCAAGGTGGCAACCATTATCCTCCTGGGCCCTGGTGCTCTCCAGTTACAACTGCTGAATAACATCACCAGGTAGCGAATTCCTTAACCCCTGCAGCCATGGCTGGACAGACCATCTGGCACTTCTGGCACATGTCACGAGTCCACGCTCCATGACTCGCGGCACGCCCCCATACGTCGTGTGGCGAGCCCCCTGTGATGTGCGCACCCCCGGTGAGCGTGCGCGCTCACAGATGCCAGGGCCGAATTACAACCCCAGTCCGTCGCTGCCTGCAGCGCAGCTCTTCCATGAAGGTGGGCGCATCAGGGTCACAATTAGAGGATCTTAATGGTCTCCACTAACAGTTAATAAGAAGAGGCATTAGTGGGGTGCCACAATTCTTTATTATACACAGAAGAAAAGTTGGTGAAGAATGAGACGTATTAAAGATGTTGGGGTTTGTTATTATTATGTCAGTCTCTGTTTCATGTCTAATATTTGCAGGGGAGTCAGTTTGGTATGTTGTTGGTATGGAATGTGTGATGAAATAAGTGGATAGATAATTTTTGATGCATACTATAATGTTATTGTTTTAGGTGTTTGAACAACAATCAAACAGAATGTAGTTACTATCCTGGCTGTCAAAATACCGCCGCCAGGATCCCGACCGTTGAGAATGCAGACAGCTGCGCCAAGGCTATTCACACTCGTGGGTGACCACGACATCCATAGAGTGGGAATAGAACCTGTGGGCTCGCCTCGCTCCCGACATTATGGCGACCAGGATCCCAAGGTCAGTATTCTGACCTCTGGGATCCCGACCGCCAGGATTCCATACCCAGCTGCAATCAATGTATGTGTCCTTAATCTGGTGTTATGCGTAAACAGTTTACTATAATGTTAAGAATTATTAGAGATGAGCGGGTCTGGTTTCCCGTAGACTTGGATCCCAAAACGATGCAAACCGTCATCATCCTGCGGTCAGATTCTCGCGGGGTATTGGATTCTATAAAGGTCCCGGTGATCAGTGCATTTTCAATTCAGCTGTGGAGACTGCACTGAACGGACGTGTCTGTCTCAGTGCTGAGTTTTGAGGTGTGGGGCATGGGGCTGGTGGCTGCTGTATGGCTGGTGTAGCAGTCTAGAGGTGCTTTGTCTGTCATCTGGTGTATCTGACAAGGGGTGCTTTGTCCACCTAGGGGTGATCTGTTCATACATCCAGGGACTCTGCTGCAGTGTTAATTAAAAACCCAGTATACTGTGTGTACAGCCTGGGGCTTGTGTGTTCTATTAGTATCAGTCCAAGGATGCTCTGTATGTCATCTGCTGTATCTGACAAGGGGTGCTTTGTCCACCTAGAGGTGATCTGCCCATACATGCAGGCTCTCTGCCCCAGTGTTAATTAAAAAAAAACAGTATACTGTGTGTACAGCCAGTGGCTGGTGTGTTCTATCAGTATCAGTCCATAGGTGCTCTGTCTGTCATCTACTGTATCTGACAAGATGTGCTCTGTCCACCTAGGGGTGATCTGTCTGTCCATCCATTGGCTCTGCCCCAGTGTAAAATTAAAATAATAAAAGCTAAAGAGCTTAAAACATAATTATTTATTTATTAACAGTTTCTTATTTAGCGCAGCATATTCCATTGCACTTTACAATTAGAACAATGGTAATAGAACAAAATTGGGTAAAAACAGACAGACATAAAGGTAGGAAGGCCCTGCTCGCAAGCTTACAATCTATAGGATTGTATAATACATTTTTTGTTTTGTTTGTGCTGTACCCCAGTGTATTATACAACTTTTATTTTATTTCCATAAGTACTGGGACACTGCTGGTTAGACTGCAGTATATAATGATTTCATACTAATACACGTATTGTGCAACACTGTAGGTGAAATTAAACCACAGTATTTGATTACTATTTTTGACTCATGCACGTAATGGTGGTACCACAGTAATATATTTTCATACACATACACGTATTGTGTGACACTGTAGGTGGTACATTTTTTGTACAAATTGTGGTGTGCGTGCTGTACCCCACTTAGTTCGTGTTTGTTCATATTTGATAGATTTGGAGAACGAACAATTGAGAGGAGAGCGGGAAACACATACTAGTGCTGCAGCTGCTGCCTCTAGTCATGACAATACAAATCTGTCAGCATCATATATTTAGCCGATGCCCAAGGGCATAGAGGGCTTAAGTTAGGGCACGTAAAATCAATGAAGCAATATAAAGAAAAAACATCAAAAGGAAAGTTATCTGCAGAGAATATATTGGCAATACGCCATTCACCACACAAAGTGGCAGGCCTTTGCATTTATTTATAAGTGGTGGTTCTGCAACTGTCACTGAGGCATCTTCTTCTGCTTCTTATGATGATACAAGAACTTTTTACTGGAGTCTAGAAGAGGTGTCAAAAAATGAAAACAACTAAAGCAGTAGAACAAACTGTGCATTCAGAACTGTCACACATTCCTGATGAATGTTTAGGGGTGTCCACGTTAGGTATGTGTGAGTCTGAAATTTCTCACACTGTCCTCATAGAGAAGCCTCTTTCGCCTCCTTCCACCATTTCTGCAATATCTGCACATGTGTGGAGCAGTACACATAAAGATGGGGATGAAGGCATAATAGAAATTAAGGATTCATGTGTGGAAGTGGAACAGGATGAGGGGGATATGTGTATACTACTACTATCTGACACTGAAAATATTGATGATATTGTGTGTGTAAGTCAGCCACCAGCAGCTGCAGCTCTTGCCGTGATAAAAAAGAAAGCCATTGTGATGCCTAGGCATAATACCAAAAAAGCCAACTCTTGGATGTGGAATTATTTTTCCACAAATCCTGACAATGATTGTGAAGGCATCTGCTCCATTTGTGATGCAAAAGTTAATAGAGGTAGGGACGTTAGGAATCTAGGCACCTCCTCCTTGTTATGTCATTTGTGGCGAATTCATGACATTTATTTTACAATTAAGTAAAGTAAGTAAAGTAAGATTATAATGTAATTAACACTCTCATCATCAACCTCATTAATGATCAGTGGTAGTCCTTTCAAAATATTGTTTTGTGGGGACCCAAACAAAATAAACACATCAACCACAAAGTGTCAGTCTCTGTCACGAAGTGCTTGGTTTATTACACTGCGCATGTCCTTTTTAATATCCAACATAAGGGTGGGAGAGAGGGCCCAAGGACAATTCCATCTTGCACGACTTTTTATTTCTGCACTGCTATGTGTCAATGTTTCAAAGATGTGCTATAAACCGCCATATGTTTGTGCAGCTGCTCTGTTGCTTAGTAACTAGCCAGCATGCAGCAGCCTTTGGCCTAAAATGGATAAAAACAATTTTGTGAGGTGGTCAAAATTGACTTCAAATGATGGAATCGAGGTTAATAATACTGTATGAACAAAAACAGGCCAGAATTCTGTGATTTTAGCTGTTTTTATGATTTTTTCTAAAAAAAAATACAGATCCATAACCAAGACACACAAGGCCGGTTAGGACAAAACCAATGCAGAGCCAAAACATGAAGGAGATACAGATCCAAAACCAAATTCCAAAACCAAAGATTTGGGCAGGCGCACATCTCTAATACAGTAATTATTGGTTTCAAAGATGAGTCCGTGACTTTGGGCCCGATTCAAGTTTGAAAGTAAAGCAAAAAAAAAAAAAAGCATGTAACTTTGTGTCTAGAACTAACTATGTTGCTATGCAAGGGGAGAAAATCTATATTTTTTATGCAGAGTAAACTGGCTGCTTTGGCATGTGGCCCACAAATGTTACTCCATTTCCAGGGAGGAGACGGAGCGTTGCAGAGACGGAGCGACATGAACGGTGTTCGGTGCAGCACAAACAGGGGCGTGTCGGGGGAGTGATTGCGGCATCTGCGTGACTTCACATGCAGCCGTCGCGATGGGTAAGATGGCGCCGGGTCTCCTGCGGCCGCAGATAAGCTGCGCCGACAGGAGGCATCAATAAATTTTACAATGAAGCAGAAATTGCGAGGTGATTGCAGTTTCTGCTTCATCAAGGGGGGAGGCGCCGGTCAACATGCGGGGCGGCCTTGCCCAGTGATGGGTGGTCCCCAGCATGCGATCCAAAGGATAGCAAATTCTGTTGATTTGCAGAATTTGCTATACTAACTGAGTTAGCCCCTATGTTTTCAATGCTGATATTTCTAATTTATTCAGTGATGTGCTTCGTATGTGGTCTGATTGTACACCCTATGTATACTTGTCCACAAGGACAAATCAGGATATTAAATTATCTTTTTTGCATTACTGTATATGGTGGTTGTTGTTTTTGTTTTATTTTTTTGCCTGATGTCTGTAACTCTGGAAGCTAATTCTGTGATTGGTTTAGTGTTACTTGTGGTTTTGTACTCTGACCCTCTTTTACAGTAGAAAATCTTCCTTTTTTTATTGTTTCATCTGTATTGGTTATATGTTATATAATGTTGCTCTAATGAGGTTAGTGACTACAGTAATTAAAATAAAATGTAGTTATATAATAATAAAATTTGGGACTATTAGGTTAAGATTTGGGTCCTGCAAGCTGTTTTTACATATGGGATGCTGGCTGTTGGAATCCCGGCATTCAGGATTCCGACGTCAAAATCCCGACAGCTGACGATGCCGGCTGATGGAATGCCAATGCACCTGGGCATTGGACATCCAGAGAGTGGGAATAGATCCTGTGGTGAGCCTGTAAGGGGACTCTTAGTGCTCGCCCCACTGCCGGCATTCTGGTGGGTGGATACTGCTGTTGGGATAACTTATGTAACCCATTCACACACATCAGAAGCCAGAGGGCAGTACAAGGAAATGAAGGTGGAGTATGTAGTAGAAGCAGAGCCGTAACTAGGCATTCTGGTGCCCTGTGCCAGAAAGATAATTGAATTCCCCCTTACCCCCCACCACCACACCATATTTAAAATATGTACAAAAATTATAGAGGCATGGCTTCATGGGGAAGGGGCGTGGCCACATAATAGTACCAATTCACATTACACCGTACATGAGTGTCCATTAGTCACATTTATCCACACAGTGATGTCCGTTATTTGCATTACATCACATAGTAGTACCTCTTATACATGCTATGCCACAGTAAAGCCGCTTATACACATTACTCCAGGTAGATCCCTTGTGCCTTTATACACATTACACCAAGTAGAGCCTCTTATACACATTATGCTAGGTAGAGCCTCTTGTACACATTATGCCAGGGAGAGCCCCTTACACACATTATGCCAAGTTGTAGAGCCCCTTGCAAACATAATGGCAGATAGTATAGCCCTTATGCACATTATGCCAGGTAGAGGAGAGATACAGATAGGGTTGGTGGAGGTGTTAGTGTGTGTGCAACATCTGTCTGTCTGGCCAGCCAGCCTCCACTCCCAAGATCACACATACTACACTCACTGGTTCCCGGCCAGCAGCTCTGCACCATGCAACAAACTTCTCCAATGCCTGTCAATACACTGCTCGTCCTACACAAAACACAGGGATGCTCACACAGGGGATGCCTCTCTCACTATGCAGCACTGCCTGCTGTTACCTACACAGCGCCCAGTTCTGCACCGTTCCCTGCATACAGACACCACCAATCAGGGTAAGTGCAGATGGTGCACACGCATGAAAACTGTGCAGTGTGCAACACACCATCTGCCCTACCCTAGTTCTGGCCCTGAGTGGAAGGCAGGTAAAGCATTGATTGATTGATTGATTGATTGATTCATTGATTTCCCTCTCATATTTAGAGGTAATGTTTTCTTAACCATTGTCAAATGTTTAGCTTTGAGGTGACCTTTTGTAAACCTTCTTTCCCCTTGACCACCTTTAGTTGATGTTGAAGAAGTACTATGACTGGCAGCAGCCGCAACGCTAGTTCTGGGTTACTCTTCTCTTCTATAGATTGATCCATGATTAGTTTTATTTTATAAAACCAGGACAAGAGTAAAGCTAAATGAGAAAGCTACATTATTTTTCCCACTTATGATTTTGGGGTTCAAATAAAGGGGACACCACACTCCTAAGTGTATGCTGCATCACTTTTAATTATATAACACACTATGCAAATGATTATTTAATTTAATTATGAGGGGGGGGAAGGATGGAACATTGTTTCAATTTTTTTGCAGCGGGTGTTTAAAAATAAGAATTATTTTGTAGTACAGATCCTCTATCTAACATGTATGTAACAGGCAGTCACCTGGTAACACAACCCATTTAATATTTGCTGTGACACTTTTAATAACACACTGTGAGAATTATTATTTGATATGAATATAAAAAAATGATGACAGACTCTATTATCAATTTTAAAAGAGCAGTAACAATTGGCCAACTTTATATTATTATATTATTATTATTAATATTATTATTTATTATTATTATTATTATTATTATTATTATTATTATTATTATTTTCTAC
Organism: Pseudophryne corroboree; assembly: GCF_028390025.1. NCBI lineage: Eukaryota > Metazoa > Chordata > Amphibia > Anura > Myobatrachidae > Pseudophryne > Pseudophryne corroboree. The sequence goes on from NC_086448.1 coordinate 402,879,866, forward strand.
TTCTAGTAGAGAGATAGGCAGTACACATCAGCCAGGCACCCAGTATAATATTATTATTTTTATTATTTTTATTATTATTATTATTATTATTATTATTATTATTATTATAATACTTTATTTATACACAAGGGATCCGCAGCACCCAATTACAGAGTACATAAATGAATAATCAAAGCAGGAAAACAATGACTTACAGTTAAAAACAATATAGTACAAGTACAGGGTAATAAACATAGCTACATCACTAGATGACATTAAAATATAAATCAGGGTGGCATACAATAAAACTACGGGCTTTGGTGCTCTCGAAGATGGTTTAAGTAATAAATGGATAAGCACATGCGGGAAGAGGGCCTTACTCGTGATAGCTTACATTCTGAGTAGAACAACCCAACTAATTTGATATACATGCATTGCTTGTTTTAATTTTTAACAGCATCAGAACAATTGGTTAACTTCAATAATAATAATGATAAGTAGACGAATAATTTTCTAGTAGACATATAGACAGTATGAATTAGGTGGGCCAGGCACCCAGGGCCGGCGCCACCATTAGGCAGCTTTAGGTAGCTGCCTATGGGCGCCAGCCCCTGGAGGGCGGCACACTCCCATTGAATCTGTTTTACTATATTTTGCTAAGCTAGCCTTGCCCTACCATCCATCTGTCTGTCCATCTATGTCCCATCTATGCCCTGGTGTTCTGTCTATGCCACCCATGTTGGTCTGTCCATCTATCTATGCCCCCCACCGTTCATCTATTCCTGGCCTACCAAGCCCCTATATGGTGCTCTGTCTGTCTGTGTCCCCATATGGTGCTGTATCCATCTATGCCCCCCCGCCCGTCTGTCTATCCATCTATGCCAGCCTGCTGTCCGTCTGTTCATCTATCCATCTATTCTCCAATGTGGTGCTCTGTCCTTCTAGGCCCATTTCCATCCATCTGTCCATCTATGCCCCTATATGGTGCTCTGTCCATTCATACTTCTGTCCGTATATGCCCCGTCTCTCCGTCCATGCCCCCATATGGTGCTCTGTCTGTCTCTCCATACCCCTGTCTGTCCGTCTATGCCCCCACCCCCCATTCTGTGCTGTAGTCAGGTAGTGCCTACCCTGCTCACTCCTCCCTCTCTCTTTCTCTCTCTCCATAACACTCTCTTTTGCACCTCTCACCCTGATGCTGTCCCTCCGTCCCTCACTTTCTTCCTGACACTCTCTCTCTCTCTCTCCCTGACACTGTCTCTCTCTTTCACCGACACTATCTCACTCTCTCCCTGACACGGCCTCTCTTCCTCTCTTTCCCTCTCTCTGACACTGTCTCTCTCACTGACTCCCTGTCTCTACCTCTTTCTCTCCCTGAAACTCACTCTCTCTCCCCCCTTTTTCTCTCTCCCTGCCTCCCTGACACTTTCTCTCTCACTCCCGCTCACACTCCCCCCCTTTCTCTTTCTGACACCCTCTCTTTGTCTCTATGATGCCCTCTCTCTCTCCCCTCTCATCCCTTTCTCTCTTTCTCTCCCTGATACCCTCTCTCTCTCTTTCTCTCTCTCGCTCCTCTCTCTCCTTCTCCTATCCCTCTTTTTCCATGAATCCCTCACTTCTTGCTCTTTTCTCTCTATTTCTATCTCCCTGACGGGTGGTCTTCAGTATGCCGAATGTCGGGATCCCGGCGCACAGTATACCGGCGCCGGAATCACGACGCCCGGCATACCAACGGGTATTCTCCCTCGTGGGGGTCCACGACCCCCCTGGAGGGAGAATAAATACCGTGGCCACAGCGTGGTGAGCGCAGCAAGCCCGCAAGGGGATCATTTGCGCTCGCCACGCTGTCGGTATGCCAGCGGTCGGGCTCCCGGCATACAGACAGTTATTCTCCCTCGTGGGGGTCCACGACCCCCTGGAGGGAGAATAAATAGCATGCCCACAGCGTGGTGAGCGCAGCAAGCCCGCAAGGGGATCATTTGCGCTCTCCACGCTGTCGGTATGCCAGTGGTCGGGCTCCTGGCGCCGGTATGCTGGTCTCCGGGAGCCCGGCCGCCGGCATACCATACTACACCCCCCCTGACACCCATTTGTCTCTCACTCCCGTCTCTCTCCTGCCCCCCTCAGGGGCATTGTAGTGACAACGGCAGGGGGTCTTTCAAGATTTAGCAATGGGGCCCACAAAGTTCTAGTTATGCCAGTGGATCATAGTGGTCCCATTATCTTAAGGAGATCTGTAGTAGTGTGCCAGTCACTAACATCAACATTACTCCGCTATAAAATGCACAGGAATGGCAATAATCCCTGCTATCATAGTCATAAAGAGTTATGCACAGTGACAGCACTGATTCCTGCCACTGTTATCATACAACACATATATAAAGAGTAACAGCATTGATCCCTGTCAACACAGTATGTATGCACGGGGACAGCACTGACACCATAGTCATAGAGATGGAGACAAGGGGGTATATTTACTAAGCTCCCGATTTTGACCGAGTTGGTGTTTTTTCATCAAAGTGTCATCTCGGGAATTTACTAAACTCAAATCTCGGCAGTGATGAGGGCATTCGTATTTTTTTGGAAGGCAAAGAAAAAAAATACGAATTAATACACCATCGGTCAAACACGCCTGTTATTTTATACAACTCGGTAATTTACTAAAAATTTTAATTCACAAACACTGCCGGCAATATCCAAACACTGCCGTGAAAAAATACAAATCGTAAAAAAAAGCAGTTTTAAAATAGACCTACTTTTTTTTTACCGTGTTCTGATAGGCATGCACGGATCAGTGAGATCCGTGCATGTTTATCAGTGGGAAGGGGTGTGAAATAGTTAAAAATCTGGAAAAAAATCTGCGTGGGGTCCCCCTCCTAAGCATGACCAGCCTCGGGCTCTTTGAGCCGGTCCTGGTTGTAAAAGTACGGGGAAAAAATTGACTGGGGATCCCCCATATTTTAACAACCAGCACCGGGCTCTGCGCCTGGTCTTGGCATTAAAGCACCAACTAGTCACCTCTGGCCGGGGTACCCTGGAGCAGGTGAGGACCACGCGGGGGGAGGGCTAGGGAGAGAGCAGGGGAGAGGAACGCGGGGGAGGCTTAGGGAGAGAGCAGGTGAGAGGAACGCAGGGGGAGGTTTAGGGAGAGAGTGAGTGAGGAACACAGGGGGAGCAAGTGAGAGGAACATGGGGGGAGGTTTAGGGGGTGAGAGGAATGCGGGGGAAGGGGTTCTTTTAATAAGTCCCTATCTGTCCCTAACCTGTGGTGGTGGTGGTGTGTGCTGGTGTAAGTCCGACTCCTGGAGGGATGAGTCCAGCGCTGACAGGCGCTGGTGTAGGGTCCCTGCTCCATGTCTTCCTCTGCTCTTTCGTGGCTGCAGCTCCCCGTGTCAGGTGCCGAACGCTGGCAGAGGAAGAGGCTTCCTGGCTGGCTGCCCCGGGCACGCATGGTGACGTCACGCCCGGCCTCCTCCCCTCAAGATCAGCTGCTGCCGGGTGACGCCTCCAGTCATCCACATTAGTAACGCTGGAGCAGCGGCGGTGCAGCTGGGGTGCAGAGGGCGGGGGGAGAGAAGGATAGATAAGGGCGCACCCACACTAGCAGTTCTCTCCGCTCAAGCGGTGCCGTAACTAGCTATGTGGCGGGTGCATGCTGGGGGGATTTTTTCCGCCTCACAGCGCATTGCGCTGTATGCAATGCCCCTCTCGCACATAGCTAGTTACGGCACTGTTTGTATATATACATATACATATAGTGCACAGCCCGAAAAACACTCAGGGCTACAGGCGTAGCTCTCAGGACCAGCTACTTCTCCCATGGACAGCTTTATGTGGCTTGGTCATGAGTTAGTAGCCCCAAGCACCTTTATGTGTTCATGCCTGAAGGAAAAACTGCAAACATTGTTTTGTTTTTTTTAATTGTGATCAATGTGTGCAATATAAAATATACATCTCAATATTAGATGACACTACGGGTTTTTAATTTTTAACAGCAGGTTTTATAGAAGTGAAGGAATTGATGATAATGTGATCCCTTCACGTCTCCATCAGCGCTGCATGCGCAAATGGAGAGTTACATTGAGTAATATTTGTAATGTGTAGTCCATAGGCTAATAATGATTCTTGTAGTGAATGATTAAGCATTACTGGCAAGGCCGGACTGGCCATCTGGCACTTCAGGCAGATGGCTTGTCGGGCCAGTCCAGCCACACAGAGAGCCTTTTGGCACGCTGTTTGGCTGCCCTCATGCCTGACATGCCTGTATCAAAGAAAGATGGGGGCGTGCCATGAGGCCAGGCCCCCCTGACTTGTATGCCACATGAGCAGTGGTCATGCCCTCTTAACCTGTAATGCACGCTTTTGCAGAGTGCTTGCATGATCAAATGCCAGGGCTGAAAAGCAGCCCCAGTCTGTCCCTGATTACCAGTAAGACCCCGTGTAATATGTAAGCTCTATATAGAAGAAATGACTGTTAATAATAATGATTACATTTCCTGAGCACAGTTGGTAGATTAATAACTTTCGTTCTCATTTAACAGATTCAAGCATTGCAAAGCAGAGACAAGGCATTGCTTAATAGCCAACGGTAAGTGAAGAATATCTTTGCATTAACATCACTTTCATAAACTAAGTTCTCATAGAAATTAAATTGTCTTAAATTACATACAATGCTTAAATGTGTTGTTTGGTGTTCACTATAAATGCTAAAATCATGTGACTTTGACAGTACTGTAATTGTTTTTTTTATACAAAATTGTGGCTAACTGTTACTGTTGCATATAAATATGTTTACACTACAAGCCCAGAATCGTGGTTAAATAATTTAAAATACAATATGTTTGTAAAATAATAACATATAATGCGGCTAATTTTACAAATATGATTTCCTCTCTAATAATAATAATAATACCAACCCAAAAACATTGTACACTGGTAAGTTAAATGGCTCCAACAAAATTTTAACCCTAGTGTGTGCATGTACATGTGTTTAGGGTAGACTAGATGGGCCAAGTTAATCTTTTATGCCATCAAATTCTATATTTCCATGTAATACCATGGAGGAGATTCCACAGATCTGTGCACACCTCCTAGGATATTTAAAAGTTACTCCTTCTGCATCTTTTGCATCAGTGGTGGATTTTATTGTACAGTATGTAGAGGTATGTAATACCATGGAGGAGATTCCACAGATCTGTGCACACCTCCTTGGATATTTAATAGAGATGAGCGGGTTCGGTTCCTCGGAATCCGAACCCCCCCGAACTTCAGCCTTTTTACACGGGTCCGAGGCAGACTCGGATCTTCCCGCCTTGCTCGGTTAACCCGAGCGCGCCCGAACGTCATCATCCCGCTGTCGGATTCTCGCGAGGCTCGTATTCTATCGCGAGACTCGGATTCTATATAAGGAGCCACGCGTCGCCGCCATTTTCACACGTGCATTGAGATTGATAGGGAGAGGACGTGGCTGGCGTCCTCTCCGTTTAGATAGAGAGTGAGACACTTGATTTACTAGTAATTTAATTTTAGTAATTTTGGGGAGCATTAGGACTGGAGTACTCAGAGAGTGCAGAGTTTTGCTGATAGTTATAATAGTGACCACCAGTTTTATTTATTATTTAAAATCCGTTCTCTGCCTGAAAAAAAACGATACACAGTCACATACCATATCTGTGCTCAGCCTCAGTGTGCTGCATGATTGATAATATCATCTATGTATATCTGACTGTGCTGAGTGCTCACTGCTCACACAGCTTAATTGTGGGGGAGACTGGGGAGCAGTTTTAGCAGGAGTACATAACAGTGCACACTTTTGCTGCCAGTGTGACTGACCAGTGACCACCAGTATATTGTCTGCCTGAAAAAGTTAAACACTCGTGTGGTGTTTTTTTTTTTTATTCTATAAACGCATTCTGCTGACAGACAGTGTCCAGCAGGTCCGTCATTCATTATATTATAATATATACCTGCAGTAGTGATATATATATATTTTTTATATCATTATCATCCAGTCTATACTAGCAGACGCAGTACGGTTGTCCACGGCTGTAGCTACCTCTGTGTCGGCAGTGCTCGTCCATAATTGTATACCTACCTGTGGTGGTTTTTTTTTTCTATCTTCTTCATACTAGTAGTTTAGGAGTCTGCTGACAGTGTCCAGCAGGTCCGTCATTATATAATATATACCTGTCCTGCAGTAGTGATATATATATATTTTTTATATCATTATCATCCAGTCTATACTAGCAGACGCAGTACGGTAGTCCACGGCTGTAGCTACCTCTGTGTCGGCAGTGCTCGTCCATAATTGTATACCTACCTGTGGTGGTTTTTTTTTTTCTATCTTCTTCATACTAGTAGTTTAGGAGTCTGCTGACAGTGTCCAGCAGGTCCGTCATTATATAATATATACCTGTCCTGCAGTAGTGATATATATATATATATTTTATATCATTATCATCCAGTCTATACTAGCAGACGCAGTACGGTAGTCCACGGCTGTAGCTACCTCTGTGTCGGCAGTGCTCGTCCATAATTGTATACCTACCTGTGGTGGGTTTTTTTTTTCTATCTTCTTCATACTAGTAGTTTAGGAGTCTGCTGACAGTGTCCAGCAGGTCCGTCATTATATAATATATACCTGTCCTGCAGTAGTGATATATATATATTTTTTATATCATTATCATCCAGTCTATACTAGCAGACGCAGTACAGTAGTCCATGGCTGTAGCTACCTCTGTGTCGGCAGTGCTTGTCCATAATTGTATACCTACCTGTGGTGGGTTTTTTTTTTCTATCTTCTTCATACTAGTAGTTTAGGAGTCTGCTGACAGTGTCCAGCAGGTCCGTCATTATATAATATATACCTGTCCTGCAGTAGTGATATACATATATTTTTTATATCATTATCATCCAGTCTATACTAGCAGACGCAGTACGGTAGTCCACGGCTGTAGCTACCTCTGTGTCGGCAGTGCTCGTCCATAATTGTATACCTACCTGTGGTGGGTTTTTTTTTTCTATCTTCTTCATACTAGTAGTTTAGGAGTCTGCTGACAGTGTCCAGCAGGTCCGTCATTATATAATATATACCTGTCCTGCAGTAGTGATATATATATATATATATATTTTTTTTTATATCATTATCATCCAGTCTATACTAGCAGACGCAGTACGGTAGTCCACGGCTGTAGCTACCTCTGTGTCGGCAGTCACTCGTCATCCATAAGTATACTAGTATCCATCCATCTCCATTGTTTACCTGAGGTGCCTTTTAGTTGTGCCTATTAAAATATGGAGAACAAAAATGTTGAGGTTCCAAAAATAGGGAAAGATCAAGATCGACTTCCACCTCGTGCTGAAGCTGCTGCCACTAGTCATGGCCGAGACGATGAAATGCCATCAACGTCGTCTGCCAAGGCCGATGCCCAATGTCATAGTACAGAGCATGTAAAATCCAAAACACCAAATATCAGTAAAAAAAGGACTCAAAAATCTAAAATAAAATCGTCTGAGGAGAAGCGTAAACTTGCCAATATGCCATTTACCACACGGAGTGGCAAGGAACAGCTGAGGCCCTGGCCTATGTTCATGGCTAGTGGTTCAGCTTCACATGAGGATGGAAGCACTCAGCCTCTCGCTAGAAAAATGAAAAGACTTAAGCTGGCAAAAGCACAGCAAAGAACTGTGCGTTCTTCGAAATCACAAATCCACAAGGAGAGTCCAATTGTGTCGGTTGCGATGCCTGACCTTCCCAACACTGGACGTGAAGAGCATGCGCCTTCCACCATTTGCACGCCCCCTGCAAGTGCTGGAAGGAGCACCCGCAGTCCAGTTCCTGATAGTCAGATTGAAGATGTCAGTGTTGAAGTACACCAGGATGAGGAGGATATGGGTGTTGCTGGCGCTGGGGAGGAAATTGACCAGGAGGATTCTGATGGTGAGGTGGTTTGTTTAAGTCAGGCACCCGGGGAGACACCTGTTGTCCGTGGGAGGAATATGGCCATTGACATGCCTGGTGAAAATACCAAAAAAATCAGCTCTTCGGTGTGGAAGTATTTCAACAGAAATGCGGACAACATTTGTCAAGCCGTGTGTTGCCTTTGTCAAGCTGTAATAAGTAGGGGTAAGGACGTTAACCACCTCGGAACATCCTCCCTTATACGTCACCTGCAGCGCATTCATCATAAGTCAGTGACAAGTTCAAAAACTTTGGGCGACAGCGGAAGCAGTCCACTGACCAGTAAATCCCTTCCTCTTGTAACCAAGCTCACGCAAACCACCCCACCAACTCCCTCAGTGTCAATTTCCTCCTTCCCCAGGAATGCCAATAGTCCTGCAGGCCATGTCACTGGCAATTCTGACGAGTCCTCTCCTGCCTGGGATTCCTCCGATGCATCCTTGCGTGTAACGCCTACTGCTGCTGGCGCTGCTGTTGTTGCTGCTGGGAGTCGATGGTCATCCCAGAGGGGAAGTCGTAAGACCACTTTTACTACTTCCACCAAGCAATTGACTGTCCAACAGTCCTTTGCGAGGAAGATGAAATATCACAGCAGTCATCCTGCTGCAAAGCGGATAACTGAGGCCTTGGCATCCTGGGCGGTGAGAAACGTGGTTCCGGTATCCATCATTACTGCAGAGCCAACTATAGACTTGTTTGAGGTACTGTGTCCCCGGTACCAAATACCATCTAGGTTCCATTTCTCTAGGCAGGCGATACCGAAAATGTACACAGACCTCAGAAAAAGACTCACCAGTGTCATAAAAAATGCAGTTGTACCCAATGTCCACTTAACCACGGACATGTGGACAAGTGGAGCAGGGCAGACTCAGGACTATATGACTGTGACAGCCCACTGGGTAGATGTATTGACTCCCGCCGCAAGAACAGCAGCGGCGGCACCAGTAGCAGCATCTCGCAAACGCCAACTCTTTCCTAGGCAGGCTACGCTTTGTATCAACGCTTTCCAGAATACGCACACAGCTAAAAACCTCTTACGGCAACTGAGGAAGATCATCGCAGAATGGCTTACCCCAATTGGACTCTCCTGTGGATTTGTGGCATCGGACAACGCCAGCAATATTGTGTGTGCATTAAATATGGGCAAATTACAGCACGTCCCATGTTTTGCACATACCTTGAATTTGGTGGTGCAGAATTATTTAAAAAACGAGAGGGGCGTGCAAGAGATGCTGTCGGTGGCCAGAAGAATTGCGGCACACTTTCGGCGTACAGGCACCACGTACAGAAGACTGGAGCACCACCAAAAACGCCTGAACCTGCCCTGCCATCATCTGAAGCAAGAAGTGGTAACGAGGTGGAATTCAACCCTCTATATGCTTCAGAGGTTGGAGGAGCAGCAAAAGGCCATTCAAGCCTATACAACTGAGCACGATATAGGAGGTGGAATGCACCTGTCTCAAGCGCAGTGGAGAATGATTTCAACGTTGTGCAAGGTTCTGCAACCTTTTGAACTTGCCACACGTGAAGTCAGTTCAGACACTGCCAGCCTGAGTCAGGTCATTCCCCTCATCAGGCTTTTGCAGAAGAAGCTGGAGACATTGAAGGAGGAGCTAACACAGAGCGATTCCGCTAGGCATGTGGGACTTGTGGATGGAGCCCTTAATTTGCTTAACAAGGATTCACGGGTGGTCAATCTGTTGAAATCAGAGCACTACATTTTGTCCACCGTGCTCGATCCTAGATTTAAAACCTACCTTGGATCTCTCTTTCCGGCAGACACAAGTCTGCAGGGGTTCAAAGAACTGCTGGTGAGAAAATTGTCAAGTCAAGCGGAACGCGACCTGTCAACATCTCCTCCTTCACATTCTCCCGCAACTGGGGGTGCGAGGAAAAGGCTCAGAATTCCGAGCCCACCCGCTGGCGGTGATGCAGGGCAGTCTGGAGCGACTGCTGATGCTGACATCTGGTCCGGACTAAAGGACCTGCCAACGATTACGGACATGTCGTCTACTGTCACTGCATATGATTCTCTCCCCATTGAAAGAATGGTGGAGGATTATATGAGTGACCGCATCCAAGTAGGCACGTCAGACAGTCCGTACTTATACTGGCAGGAAAAAGAGGCAATTTGGAGGCCCTTGCACAAACTGGCTTTATTCTACCTAAGTTGCCCTCCCACAAGTGTGTACTCCGAAAGAGTGTTTATTGCCGCCGCTCACCTTGTCAGCAATCGGCGTACGAGGTTACATCCAGAAAATGTGGAGAAGATGATGTTCATTAAAATGAATTATAATCAATTCCTCCGTGGAGACATTCACCAGCAGCAATTGCCTCCACAAAGTACACAGGGAGCTGAGATGGTGGATTCCAGTGGGGACGAATTGATAATCTGTGAGGAGGGGGATGTACATGGTGATATATCGGAGGATGATGATGAGGTGGACATCTTGCCTCTGTAGAGCCAGTTTGTGCAAGGAAAGATTAATTGCTTCTTTTTTGGTGGGGGTCCAAACCAACCCGTCATTTCAGTCACAGGCGTGTGGCATACCCTGTCACTGAAATGATGGGTTGGTTAAAGTGTGCATGTCCTGTTTATACAACATAAGGGTTGGTGGGAGGGCCCAAGGACAATTCCATCTTGCACCTCTTTTTTCTTTCTTTTTTCTTTGCGCCATGTGCTGTTTGGGGAGTGTTTTTTGGAAGGGCCAGCCTGCGTGACACTGCAGTGCCACTCCTAGATGGGCCAGGTGTTTGTGTCGGCCACTAGGGTCGCTTAGCTTACTCACACAGCTACCTCATTGCGCCTCTCTTTTTCTTTGCGTCATGTGCTGTTTGGGGAGTATTTTTTGTAAGGGCCATCCTGCCTGACACTGCAGTGCCACTCCTAGATGGGCCAGGTGTTTGTGTCGGCCACTTGGGTTGCTGAGCTTAGTCACACAGCTACCTCATTGCGCCTCTTTTTTTCTTTGCGTCATGTGCTGTTTGGGGAGTGTTTTTTGGAAGGGCCATCCTGCGTGACACTGCAGTGCCACTCCTAGATGGGCCAGGTGTTTGTGTCGGCCACTAGGGTCGCTTAGCTTACTCACACAGCTACCTCATTGCGCCTCTTTTTTTTCTTCTTTGCGTCATGTGCTGTTTGGGGAGTATTTTTTGGAAGGGCCATCCTGCCTGACACTGCAGTGCCACTCCTAGATGGGCCAGGTGTTTGTGTCGGCCACTTGGGTCGCTGAGCTTAGTCATCCAGCGACCTCGGTGCAAATTTTAGGACTAAAAATAATATTGTGAGGTGTGAGGTGTTCAGAATAGACTGAAAATGAGTGGAAATTATGGTTATTGAGGTTAATAATACTTTGGGATCAAAATTACCCCCAAATTCTATGATTTAAGCTGTTTTTTAGGGTTTTTTGAAAAAAACACCCGAATCCAAAACACACCCGAATCCGACAAAAAAAATTCGGTGAGGTTTTGCCAAAACGCGTTCGAACCCAAAACACGGCCGCGGAACCGAACCCAAAACCAAAACACAAAACCCGAAAAATTTCCGGTGCACATCTCTAATATTTAAAAGTTACTCCTTCTGCATCTTTTGCATCAGTGGTGGATTTTATTGTACAGTATGTAGAGGTGGGTGAGTGGTAACAGGCTGCTGGTTGGATGAGAATAGCTGGCTGTCAGCTAACCAGGGGCCTGTTACCATGGCAGCAGACCCTGACTGGATCTGACAGACAAAAGTGCATTACTGGGAAGCTGAGTAGCAGAGGTATCAAGCCATCACTGCCCACACACATTGGCCCCCAACATCCATGCCGGGCAACGCCCTGGGAGGGAAGGAAGCAAGCACTTACCAAGAGCTCCAGAGCCTGCGTCTGCTGCGCCTGAGGTAATAAAAAGGGGATGGCTGACAGGATATGCTGGGGATCTGGGGATGGCCTGTCTCCTCTGCCTCAATACCACAGCACCGGGTGGTGTCCCCTGTTAATGCCACACCTAGGGAGCTACTTTTCCTTGAGGCCTCCACATTCTTGGTATTAGGGGGGGTTGTATCTCCAATACCCTAAGCTCTCATCTTACCCTGTGCCCCCCTGAGCTCCCTTCCACCAACCTGTGCTCGTTGAGCATCCCTCCTTACTTTGTGCTTCCCTGAGATCCCTCCTTACTCTGTGCCTCCATCAGCATCCTCCCAACCCTGTGCCCACTTAAGCATCCCCCAACCCTGTGCCCACTGACCTTTCTCCTTCATCCTGAGCTCCCACTCCTTCTCCCCAACCTTATTCCTCCTGAGCACCCCCTTCCCCCTGTGCACCATGAGCATGCCCACAACCTCTGCCATGTCATGCTTAAGGGGTGTTATCCTCTCTCACCTATCCAAATTGACTGGAAATTATTGGAAATTAAGGTTTTTAAGGATAATAATACTGTAGGAAAATGAATAGGCACAAATTACATGTTTTTAGCGGTTTTTAGAATGTTGTTAAAAAAATACAGAACAAAAACAAAACACAAAGTTAATACAGATCCAAAACAAAATCAAAACACAGTGAACATCTCTATTTGTACTAGTCTATACATGTTTCTGTATTTTTCATAAATTATGTTTTGAGAATCAAACTTCAATTCAGAGAGAACGCCACCTAGAACAATCAAATCCAACTTCATATCCACAAAGTATGGTAAAATCTACTATTCTTTGTATCTAGAGGCTTGCTTTGAATTCTCTTTCCTAAGACACGCCAGTACTGCCTCTCAAATTTGAATCACCTGGGCATGTAGAAATACACCCCATTGAGCATGGGCCGTCACCTCTCAAATGGGCACACACTCTGTCCCTCTTTTTCCTATTCCTCATAGAAATCTCTTTAACGGTACAGTATGTCTATGTGGGTGTAAGCACTAATCTTATATAATATACACCTCACAATATTGTTTTTAGGCCAAAAGGTTGCACCGAGGTTGCTAGATGACTTTGCTAAACGACACAAGTGTGTCGGCACAAACAGCTGGCCCATCTAGGAGTGGAACTGCAGTGGCAGACAGGATAGCACTTTTAAAAACTAGGCCCCAAACAGCTCATCATGCAAAGATGAAAAAGAGGTGCAATGAGGTAGCTGGATGACTAAGCTAATCGACACAAGTCTTCAGCACAAACACCTGGACCATGTAGGAGTGGCACTGCAGTGGCTGAATGTTAAAAGTGGCCTGCAATTTCTTGGGCCACCAACAGCATCTCCGACACGCCCCTGTCATTTTTCAAAAAGTTCTGTACCACCAAATTAATTGTATGTGCAAAACATGGGACGTGCTGGAATTTGCCCAGATGTAATGCACGCACAATATTGGTGGACTTACGCGGCAGTACCCCTGGACTTGTACAACAGTACCCCTGGACTTATACAGCTGCACTACTGGACTGGACTTATACGGCAGTACCCCTGGACTTATACACAGTACCCCTGGACTTATACACAGTACCCCTGGACTTATACAGCAGTACCCCTGGACTGGACTTATACGACAGTACCCCTGGACTTATACACAGTACCCCTGGACTGGACTTATACGACCGTACCACTGGATCTATACGGCAGTACCCCTGGACTTATACGGCAGCACCACTGGACTGGACTTATAGCAGCACAGGACAGCACCACTGGACTTATGGCAGCACAGGACACCACCACTGGACTGATGCAGCACAACACAGCCCCATTGGACTGGACTTATACAGCAGCAGCACTGGACTTATGGCAGCACAGGACACCACCACTGGACCTATGGCAGCACAGGACACCACCACTGGACTGATGCAGCACAACACAGCACCACTGCACTGGAGTGGACACCACCTCTGTGACTGGACTAATGCAGCACAAGACACCACCACTGGACTGATGCAGTACAACACAGCACTGGAATGACACATAAGAGCAGGTTGCCACACCACTTTCCCACACAGACACTGAGGAGACACGTCCTCTTGCTACACTCTCCAATTTTGAAGTAAAAATGGCAGCGACGTGCGACTCCTTATATGGAATTTAAACCCCGTGAAAATCCGACAGCGGGATGATGACGTCTTGCCTCGTTCTGGCTTCTGAGTCTGGCGGGAAGTCCCGAGTTGGACTCGGATCCAAGCTTGGGACGTGATGTTCGATACGGTTCGATTCTCAGGGAACCGATCCCGCTCATCCCTATTAGGAAGGTGAAATGTTTAACATACTGTAGGTATTCTTTAGGTGGGAAATAGGAAAAACTACGTAATTAGAATTTTAATAAATCTCCCCTAATTAGATGAAACAGGGTAAACATAATGGGGGGAATTCAAATATTAGATAGGAAAATACAGACACCCAACTGACTTTTCAAACAATTGAATTTCCCCCAATGACAACATTACCAATGTGTGACTTGCGTTGCATGAAAGACAAACGCCCAAATGGACAATCGGATGAAACTGTGGATTGTACCTCCTGTGTGTAGAACTTCATAAACTACAAAAATGGTCCTGTCACTTTTTCCCGTATCTCTCACTTACTGACTGACTCATCACTAATTCTTTTACTTCCCGATACAGTATGTTAAGAAGCTTAAATTTAACATACAGTAGGTATTCTTTAGGTGGGAAATAGGAAAACTATGTAATTAAAATTTTAATAAACTTCCCCTAAAGGGATAAACAAGGTTGACATAATGGCGTCATTATCGATGCATAGCTTGCGTTGTGTGAACGTTAACGCCCAAACAGACAATCAGATAATAATTTGGATTGCATCTCCAGTGGTTAGAATTTAATAAACTACAAAAATGGTCCTTTCACTTTTTACCGTATCTGCTACATGTGCTCCTCGGGTAACACCAAGAATCATGGATTAATATTTACTTACATTAAGACGTCTCGATATTACACCTCTATAGATTTACAAAAAATGTAACATTCATTTATATTTACAACCATGAAAATCAGAACATTTTGTGTGAAGAACGGGTTGAACAGCTAGTATGTATACATTATATATATATATATATATATATATATATATATAACACAGTAGATAATAGATAATAATATCACCAATGAACAATAGTGTAAAATATATTTTTAAGTATTTTTATGACACTCCTCATTATGTGTATGAGTGGCAGCTGGTTTACAGTGAAGGATGTGCTGATGATCACATCTAAAACAATAATAGGAAGTGGAAAAGTATGAAACATTATGTAATCCCCTTGATGAAGTCCAACCATTAAAGGATGAATCCCGTTGGAACGGCCCATTGATACCTCCGTAAATGGACAGATAAGCCTAAATATTTTTTTTTTCTTGTACATGTGTTTTTTTATCCATTGTTTGTCATTGCTTTATTAAACCTCTGTTTTTTAACTTGAACTACCTACAGTATGTGTTTTATTCTGTGGCACTAGCAGGTTCCTAAAGAGATTTTGTGCAATCTTACTTTAATATCATGCAGTTGTTCATAAATGGTACACACAATGTTGCTTTCTTCTTTTATTACATATACCGAGGTCTTTATGATGGTCGCTTGACTGAAGAATATGCCGCCAGATAAGTTGTTGTGTATAATATTGTTTTACCCAGCAATACTTTTTAATGAATCCATGAAAAGACAATTTAGGCGCTGTGCCCTTCTCCACTTCCTATATATATATATATATGTTGTTAAAGAATGGAGACGTCACGTCAGCCACGCCCAACGCGTTTCGTACTACAGGTACTTCGTCACCCCCTGACGAAGTACCTGTAGTACGAAACGCGTTGGGCGTGGCTGACGTGACGTGGACGCTGTGACGTCACCCTCCGGGAACAGAGCCGGTGCAGAGACGAGCCGTGGACCCGAACATCGGAGTGGCTAAGTCACGGTGCAAATACCGTTGTTGATGAATTTTAACCTCAATGTATGTGAACATGTGTTACAAGTAAAGGTGTTACTTTTTATACATTCATGAGTGCGCTCTCCATTCTTTAACAGTTTGTACAAATACTCCAGTGGCGTGGAGAGGATTTGAAGCAGCACTCAACTGGATATTAACTCTGGATACTATTAGATCCTGGTGCGCAACACTGAACTTTTGTGGAGAATATATATATATGTATATAAATATATATATGTATATATATATATATATATACATATATATATATATATATATATATATATATATACAGGTTGAGTATCCCATATCCAAATATTCCGAAATACGGAATATTCCGAAATACGGAATTATTTGAGTGAGAGTGAGATAGTGAAATCTTTGTTTTCTGATGGCTCAATGTACTCAAACATTGTTTAATACACAAAGTTATTAAAAATATTGTATTAAATGACCTTTAGGCTGTGTGTATAAGGTGTATATGAAACAAATTAATTGTGTGAATGTACACACACTTTGTTTAATGCACAAAGTTATAAAAAATCTTGGCTAAAATTACCTTCAGGCTGTGTGTATAAGGTGGATATGAATCATAAATGCATTCTGTGCTTAGTCTTGGGTCCAATCGCCATGATATCTCATTATGGTATGCAATTATTCCAAAATACAGAAAAATCTGATATCCAAAATACCTCTAGTCCCAAGCATTATGGATAAGGGATACTCAACCTGTAGTTTTATATATATATCTATATATATATATATATATATATATATATATATATATATATGTATCTTTAAATCATCCGGCACTCCTGATATGGGAAAAAGAACAGTGGCCTGGGTGCCCTTGCTATGTTTGAATAGTCCCTCTATTGCTGAATAAGCAAATGGCACGTCACTCCAGGTTACTGACGTGCCATTTGCTTATTCAGCAATAGAGGGACTATATATATATATATATATATATATATATATAGATATATATATATATATATATATATAGATATATATATATATATTATAGATATGAGCCCAAACGTCACCACCCAAGCCCAGATCCGAGTCATGCTCAGGTTTTCCCGCCTGACTCAGAAACCAGAACGAGGCAAAACGTCATCATCCCGCTGTCGGATTCTCCGGGGTTTGGATTCCATATAAGTTGCCGCGTGTCGCACCATTTTCACTCCGGCATTGGAGAGTGTAGAGAGAGGACGTGTCTCCGTCCCCAGTGTCCTGCATCGGTTCAGTGTTAGTGTCTTGTGCTGCATCAGTCCAGTCACAGTGGTTGTATCCTCTGCTGCAATATGTCCAGTGCTGCTGTATAAGTCCAGTCCAGTGGTGCTGCATCAGTCCAGTGGTGGGGTATTGTGCTGCATCAGTCCAGTCACAGTGGTGGTGTCCTCTGCTGCCATATGTCTAGTGCTACTGTATACGTCCAGTCCAGTGGTGCTGTGTTGTGCTGCATCAGTTCAGTGGTGGTGTATTGTACTGCATCAGTCCAGTCACAGTGGTGGTGTACTCTCCTGCCATATGTTCAGTGCTGCTGTATAAGTCCAGTCCATTGCAGTAGTGCTGTGTTGTCCTGCATCAGTCCAGTGGTGGTGTCCCTGTGCTGTATATGGCCAGTAGTACTGGCGTATATGTCCAGTGATACTGCCGTATATGTCCATTGATACTATCGTATATGTCCAGTGGTACTCCCGTATAAATCCAGTGATCCTGCTGTATAATTTCAGTGTACTGGCGTATAAATCCAGTGATCCTGCCATATAATACCAGTGATCCTGCCATATAAGTCCAGTGATCCTGTTGTATAATTCCAGTGATCTTGCCATATAATTCCAGTGGTACTGACATATAAATCCAGTGGTACTGCCGTATATGTCCAGTGGTACTGCCGTATATGTCCAGTGGTACTGCCATATAAATCCTGCCGTATACTTCCAGTGATCCTGGCATATAATTCCAGTGATACTGGCGCATAATTCCAGTGATTTTGCCGTATAATTCCAGTGGTACTGGTGTATAAATCCAGTTACCATGCCATATAATTCAGTGGTACTGGCGTATAATTCCAGTGATCCTGCTGTATAATTCCAGTGGCACTGGCGTATAAATCCAGTGGTCCTGCTGTATAAATCCATTGGCACTGTCGTATAAATCCAGTGATCCTGCCGTATAATTCCTGTGATCCTGCCGTATAATACCAGTCATCCTGCCGTATAAATCCGGTGGTACTGCAGTATAATTCCAGTGATCCTGACGTATGATTCCAGTGATCCTGCCATATAATTTCAGTGATCCTGCCGCATAATTCCAGTGGTACTGGCGTATAAATCCAGTCCACTGATACTGCTGTATACTGTATGTCCAGTGGTACTGCCGTATAATTTCAGTGATCCTTCTGTATAATTCCAGTGGTACTGGCGTATAAGTCCAGTCCACTGATACTCCCGTATATGTCCAGTGGTACTGCCGTATATGTCCAGTGGTACTGCCATATAAATACAGAGATCCTGCTGTATGATTCCAGTGGTACTAGTGTATAATTCCAGTGATACTGGCGCATAATTCCAGTGATTTTGCCGTTTAATTCCAGTGGTACTGGTGTATAAATCCAGTTATCCTGACGTATAATTCCAGTGGTACTGGCGTATAATTCCAGTGATCCTGCTGTATAATTCCAGTGGTACTGGCATATAAATCCAGTGGTCCTGCTGTATAAATCCATTGGTACTGTCCTATAAATCCAGTGATCCTGCCGTATAATTCCAGTGATACTGCCGTATAATTCCAGTGATCCTGTCGTATAAATCCAGTGGTACTGCCGTATAACTCCAGTGGTCCTGCCCTATAATTCCAATGGTAGTGGCGTATAAATCCAGTGATCCTGCCGTATATTTCCAGTGGTACTGGCGTATAAATCCAGTGATCCTGCCATACAATCCCAGTGGTACTGGCGTATAATTCCAGTGATCCTGCTGTATAATTCCAGTGCTACTGGCGTATAAATTCAGTGATCCTGCCATATAATTCCAGTGATCCTGGCGTATAACTCCAGTCCAGTGATCCTGCCATATATGTCCAGTGGTACTGCCATATAATTCCAGTGGTACTGCTGTATAATTCCGGTGATCCTGCTGTATAATTCCAGTGATCCTGCCGTATAATACTAGTGATCCTGCCGTATAATTCCTGTGATCCTTTCATATAATTCCAGTGATCCTGGCGTATAAATCCAGTTCAGTGATACTGCCGTATATGTCCAGTGATCCTGCCGTATAAGTCCAGTGGTACTGGCGTATAATTCCAGTGATGCTGCCGTATTATTCCAGTGGTACTGGCGTATAAATCCAGTGATCCTGACATATAATTCCAGTGATCCTGCCGTATAATTCCAGTGATTCTGCCGTATAATTCCAGTGGTACTGGTGTATAAATCCAGTGATCCTGCCGTATAATTCTAGTGATACTGGCGTATAAATCCAGTTCAGTGATACTGCTGTATACTGTATGTCCAGTTGTACTGCCGTATAAATCCAGTGGTACTGCCGTATAATTTCAGTGATCCTGCTGTATAATTCCAGTTATCCTGCCATATAATTCCAGTGGTACTGGCGCATAATTCCAGTGATTTTGCTGTATAATTCCAATGGTACTGGTGTATAAATCCAGTGATCCTGCCGTATAATTCCAGTGATACTGGCGTATAAAGCCAGTCCAGTGATACTGCTGTATACTGTATGTCCAGTGGTACTGCCGTATAATTTCAGTGATCCTGCTGTATAATTCCAGTGATCCTGCTGTATAATTCCAGTGGTACTGGCGTATAAATCCAGTGGTCTTGCTGTATAAATCCATTGGTACTGTCGCATAAATCCAGTGATCCTGCCATATAATTCCAGTGATCTTGCCGTATAATTCCAGTGATCCTACCGTATAACTCCAGTGATCCTGCCGTATAATTGCAGTGGTAGTGGCATATAAATCCAGTGATCCTGTCGTATAATTCCAGTGGTACTGGCGTATAAATCCAGTGATAATGCCATACAATTCCAATGGTACTGCCGTATAATTCCAGTGATCCTGCTGTATAATTCCATTGCTACTGGTATATAAATCCAGTGATCCTGCCGTATAATTCCAGTGATCCTGGCGTATAAATCCAGTCCAGTGATACTGCCGTATAACTCCAGTGGGGTGTGGTTCATCAAATCGACAGTGTCTAGGCCGACAATGTTTAGGTCGACCACTATAGGTCGACAGTCACTAGGTCGACATGGATGGAAGGTCGACAGGGTTTCTAGGTCAACATGTGCTAGGTCGACAGGTCTAAAGGTCGACATGAAATTTATTTATTTTTTTTGGTGTAGTTTTCTTCGTAGAGTGACCGGGATCCCAAATTAGTGCACCGCGTCCCCTCGCATGGCTTGCTTCGCTCGCCATGCTTCGGGCATGGTGCCTTCGCTTCGCTCGGCACACTTTACCGTTCCAATCGTAGTCCACGTGGATCGTTAAGTATGACAAAATTAAAAAAAAGAATAAAAACGTGAAAAATTCATGTCGACCTTTAGACCTGTCGACCTAGCACATGTCAACCTAGAAACCCTGTTGACCTTCCATCCATGTCGACCTAGTGACTGTCGACCTATAGTGGTCGACCCCTCCAGTGATCCTGCCATATAATTCCAGTGGTACTGGGTATAGCTCCAGTGATCCTGCCATACAATTCCAGTGGTACTGGCGTATAGCTCCAGTGATCCTGCCATACAATTCCAGTGGTACTGGCGTATAAATTCATTGATCCTGCCGTATAATTCCAGTGATCCTGCCGTATAATTCCAGTGATCCTGCCGTATAATTTCAGTGATCCTGCTGTATAATTCCAGTAATCCTGGCGTATAAATCCAGTCCAGTGATACTGCCGTATATGTCCAGAGGTAGTGCTGTATAATTCTAGTGATCCTGCCGTATAATTCCAGTGATCCTGCCATATAAATCCAGTGATCCTGCCGTTTAATTCCAGTGATCCTGCCATATAATTCCAGTGATCCTGGCGTATTAGTCCAGTTCAGTGATACTGCTGTATATGTCCAGTGGTACTGCCATATAAGTCCAGTGATCCTGCCGTATAATTCCAGTGGTACTGGGGTATAATTCCAGTGATCCTGCCGTATTATTCCAGTGGTACTGGCATATAAATCCAGTGATCCTGACATATAATTCCGGTGTTCCTGCCTTATAATTCCAGTGATCCTGCCATATAATTCCAGTGATCCTGTCTTATATTTCCAGTGATACTGGCGTATAAGTCCAGTCCAGTGATACGGCCGTATATATGTCCAGTGGTAATGCCGTATAAGTCCAGTCAAGTGGTGCTGCCATATAAGTTCAGTGGTGCTGTCCTGTGCTGTATATTATTTACCCCAAATAAAGAGGTTATTAAAATTGAATCCAAATAATTTTCACAGGGTTTGCCCTGTGTAGTGTAGAGGTACGCTCTCCTGTACCGCATATTGTTATATAACTCCCAAAAAATAATGGAGAACAAAAATTTGGAGGATAAAATAGGGAAAAAACCACTTCCTCCTAGTGCTGTAACTGCTGCCACTAGTCTTGACATAGATAATGAAATCCCATCAACGTCATCTGCCAAGGGCGATGTCCAATGTGATAGTAGAGGGCATGTAAAATCCAAAAAGCCAAAGTTCAGAAATAAGACCCAAAAAGATAAATTTAAATGGTCTGAGGAGAAACGTAAACTTGCCAATATGCTATTTATGAAGCCTGAAGCCATGAAGCCCTGCCCCAAGGCTTTGATTGACTGAAAGAAAAGGGGTAACCATCAGTGGGCCATCCCTAATGACACAAATAGCAATGGTATATAATATGATACTAGAGCTGCAGCCACATCATGCAGTTTAGGGGCAGATCAGAGCTGCTGCACATGCCCAGTGGTAGCAGCTTTTTCTACCAAGTGTGCTGTGTGTGTCCTCAATCAGTGCACTGGACCACTTGTTGATGGAAATCATTGGCTATCAACATTGTATTCTTTCATTCAAATTTTCTAAATAAATTAATTTAAATCAATCAATCAATCAATCAATCAATAAATCAATGCTTTACCTGCCTGCCACTACTTACTCCACCTCGATTTCCCTGTAGTACCCTGTGGTCTCTTCTCACAGAGGGCGGTTTTGGCAAAACCAAAGCATGAGGGTCGGCACACATATCTTATTATAATGTATAAATTGCTGATCCAGTGACTTTTCATGTGAATTTCTTACTGCAACAAAACATTCCCATATGATTTTCCATTACTGAAGCCTTGACACATTGTCTTTCAGATTTCTTTTGGTTCTGCCATGTACAGTACTTTCTGATATTATGCTGGCAGTCTGTGTCATTTTGTGAGCTTTGTGTGCCCTGGGTAATTTCCTTTTTTTGTTGTTGTCTTTTCCTCTTAGATTTCATATAACTTGGGCTTTCTTTTTTGGTTACTGCAGGGCATAGCAAGTTATCCTTGTGTATGGATGTAGAAATTAGAACTGATGATGATTTTGCTGATGTACAATGCAAAGTGAACAGAAAACTATGCCTTTGTTCTCTGGGTGGGCATCATGGGGTTAGTCGACTTCCTTGTATGTTGAGCTCTTTGTGAATTTGAGATGGTATACAGGGGTGTAAATAGAAGTTTGTGGGCCACATAGCAAAGTCTTGAAATCCCCCCTCCCCCATGATTGCATCGTGCCATCAGGCGCCGAAAGCTCCACACATCTGAAACCAGCCGGAACATATTCCATCGGAAGAAAGGAGGTAGGCAGTTTAGGGAGAGGTAGTGGATGTTACCATTCTAGCCTACCCTGTTGGCCAGCATATTATGGAACCCCCAAGTGGCTACCCGGACCCCGCAAACAGGTTAAACTAAAAAGAGCTGTAAACATATCTAACTCCTCTTATTTACAGGTACTGTGTTCAATTCATTCAATCTGCACACATTATATAAAATACAAGCTCTCTGCTTTCCTATATTATATATATTCAATAATTTATGGAGCAGCTAATAGATATATTCATAATTAGCGTGGTTTTATTGTATATATATATATATATATATATATAACTAGCCTAATAACACTGACACTTATTTTAATTGAGAGCTGTCTGATATTTTGTATTTATACTAAACACTTGGCTTGCATTAAAAAATCATACTTGTAACTCTCATGGGAAAGCACATTGGATAAATACATCTGATTCACATTAACATTGCTTAAAAATATAAGTTGCATATGAAATTGAAAATAGAAGCCTGAAAATCCAAACAATTCCAGAAGAGGGAGTTGGTATAACATAAATTAGCTACAGTATCACTGAGATCAAGCAATTCCAAACCATGTCTTTGTTTAGCATAGGAGTGCATGACAACAAGCAATTTACACGTCATGTTTTGCTAATGTGCAGTTGATACATGTAATAACAAACTGGTCAGACTGTTCTTTTAAAAATGTACCAAACTAAATCCCACACATAATAGCAATATAACACTAATTCCCTGGTATTAAATTCTCCAAGTATAGATAA
The DNA here is from genome assembly GCF_028390025.1 of Pseudophryne corroboree. Classification (NCBI taxonomy): domain Eukaryota; kingdom Metazoa; phylum Chordata; class Amphibia; order Anura; family Myobatrachidae; genus Pseudophryne; species Pseudophryne corroboree. The sequence goes on from NC_086448.1 coordinate 402,903,282, forward strand.
TTGGCTTGTGTTCAAAGCTTCACTACTGATTCATTTATTCATCTGCAATGTAAGATTGAAAGAGCACTATTTAAATTGGTAATAATAATGTTACAGTAACAAGTGAGGAAAAAGTATTGTCAAATTCCAAATATTCTACAGGCTAACAATAATGTAAGCTATAACATAAATGTTATTGGTGATTTTTGTTTGTTTGTATAAAAAAGGTACTGGCCCTCAGCAAAGACAAAGTTACTGGTAGTCACTTAAAATTACAAGATTAGGGCCTGATTCTCGTTTGTTAGAATAGCAAAAAAGCACACAACTGGGTAAAACCATGCTGCACTGCAGGTGGGGCAGATGTGGCATGTAAGAGAGAGTTAGGTTTGGGTGGGTTATATTGTTTCTGTGCAGGTTAAATGCTGGCTGCTTTTGTATGTACAGTAGCCAGAGGCGGATTAGACATAGGGTTTGCAGGGAAGATTCCCGGTGGGCCGACGCACCTGTGCGGCCTGTTTTGTTTGAGGACATGTGGTCCTTTTTATAGACATAATGAATAAGATGCAAAATAATTAGCATATATGAAAATTACTTTGCCACTTAGCCTGTGATTGCAGATGATCTAGTGTATGCTCTGTCTGCCTGCTTGGCTGACATATAAGATTGGGTGAATAGTGATTGGCATACGGATGGTGTAATAAGCAAGAAAATATATCTTTCTAAAGAATGATATAGACTCCTAAATTCTGAAGGTGTATCATATAATGTGCTCATAATATTTAATTTTATTTCTTTTTAACTTCCCCCTTAATGCTGGACATCCCCACTATCTGGAAAGTCTTGGGGGGAGGGTGCTGCTGCCATGGCCCATGGCGAGACCTTACACCTCTGGTGCTGCCCATGTGGGGCCACTAGTACAAATTTTTCCAGGGCAGCTTTTTGTACCCAATCCGCCCCTGATAGTAGCCCACAAATATTAGACAGCTTTATTTTTACACTGCAATTTAGATTTCAGTTTGATCACACCCCACCCAAATTTATATCTCTGCACATGTTATATCTGCCCCACCTGCGGTACAGCATGGTTTTGCCTAGTTGTGTGCCTTTTTGCTTTGCTAACAAACCAGAATCAGGCCCTTAGTGGTATATTCCATTACATGATAGCTGCAATACAGCCATATCTGATTTCTGGTCTCACATCCATAGGCTGTGAACAGAAAAATGGTGAATCACATGTTCAACAAAGCAATGGATACCTGAAACTGGACCCCTTTAGTAACTTCCATAACCTGGACAAGTCTTCAGATACTTATATTGAAATTATGAAATTATTTCAGTCATTTCTTCATGCTTCTGGAACTAGTTCTTGAAAGTAAATATGGGTAGACTAAGATGCATGACTAATAACTACGCCTGCTGAATGCTGGAATTGGTTATCAAAAGCTACCAAGACTGTGCCCTTCCTCTGCATTGAGACAATCAATGATGAGAGCATTCTACCAGCAGCCTATTCTCCAGCCTAGAGGATGCCAGGGACACCAATCCTATGGGGCCGGGAACAGTTTATCCTTCCTGACAAATGCGTAGTGGTGCGCTTATCAATATGTAAAACAGAATATTATTATTGTTAGCACTAGCGCACAGCCCAAAGCCAGTAACCATCCTTATCCACCCTGACCCGTGCTTAATATAGGTTCCTACACATATCATCACATGTTCCATCGCTATGGGACACAAACACTAAGTTGTACAACACATGTGAAATAATACACATGCACATAAAGCTTCCATTATTAATCCTTTAAAAATCGCGAGTGCAATCGGCTTCACAAAACAATACAATCCTATAGGTTTGTTTTTGTTTTTTTTTTGGGGGGGGGGGGTTTAAGCCCAGCAATGTGTTGACTATCAGTCTGCTATGCTACTAAATACCATTTTAAGAAATCTTTGTATGGCCAAGGCCTTCTGCCACTTTACAAATGTATTAATCCTGCACTGGTTTAATTTTACACAAAAATTTCTGCGGAGAGGAAAAATACAGGCAAGATGCAACAGCATTGGAACCGACAGGTTAAGGTGAGCGATGCATGTCATTGTATTGGGACTTCAAAAACATTTTCTATATAGGGAAGAAAATCACTTCAGCCAGCATTGGAGTCTCCTAATAACCTGCAGGTTGGGTGAAAAGTTACACAAGACCCAGAATATTATAAACAAAACTACTGTATATGTACTCTTGTCCCTTGCACAGTGTTGGTAGCTATAATGTGTGTTGAACTAATATTTGAACCATTCATTTGGTAACTAGTTATGCCACAGAGGCATGTAGTGGCTCATGGCGCATTGATGTCATTAATTCCTAGATAATGGAAAGGCTGAATTCTTATCAATATTGGTAGATTAGAGATAACGGCAGCTGCCGTGAGCAGCCAAAATGTAAATTTTAATAATAAAGAAAATGTAATAAACTTTTAAAAAACACCAAGTTTGCAAGGAAATATCTCGCCAAGACTCCGAACTGCGGGTTTAAAAACTCATTAAAAAATATCCCCAGTCATGGGGAGAAGATGCAATTTAACCAAAATATTTTGCCAAAGAAGAGCAGCGACACTTGCCACATGCTCTGAGAGTGGAACTAAAAGCCAACGTTTCTGTTTAACTAATCTGGGGAAAAAATAAAAATGTAAAGTAAAAATAGATAACATTTAATTGAAACAACCAATGTATTAAGCAATGCTTTATTCTAGAATGAAGAATGTTTTTGTTGCATTTTAAGATCAAACAAATGCAGCTTGACATTTGAACAAGAAAATTATGCATGAGAATGCAAAAAATAAAAATAAAAAATTACAACTTGTTTTGTACATATATATCTATGTATATGTTAGGGTCTCCTGCCCTGTGCTGCCACGTCGTCATGGCAACCGGGAGACAAGTGCTAGTGGAGTAACCTGAGCGCAGCTGATACTCCGGTTCGGGTCTTTTGCTGTGCAGTGGTTATAGGCTCTGTGCACGGCAGGGGATCCGGTGCTGGTTTTTGTGCTCACAGTCTGTGAGGTCTGAGTGGGGCGTGGACAGCACCTGCTTTATAAGGCCTCTTTTCAGGGTAAGCAGATGCTGCTGAATCTCTGTTGGTTAGTCAGTTCATGAAAGTTAGCCAGTACTGTGTAGCTTTGTATTTGTTTGTTGCTTACTGCAAATAGGCCTGGGGATTTGGTATTACACTCTGCCAATCCAGACCTAGCAGTAAGACTGGAGTCAGTCGTTTAGCTTGCTGGGGTTCTGTTATTACTCTGTGAACTTAGCAAGTTTGCGGCTGTATTCTAACACTTGCCTGTCTAATCCTGTCTCACTGTGCTAGGTGTCAGGGGTCAGTTTAGTGGCAGTGAGCTTAAACCTGTGCACTGCAGGTGAGAATCAGGATTGTGGAGGCTCTCCTTGTGTCTATCATTCCGTCTCTGACCAAGGAGTTTACTGCCACACCCGTTGGTGACCCTTTGGGGTTTTGCTGTTGCCCTTGGCAACAGCATTTCGGGTTCTCTACGTATTAAAACACAACATCTTGCTTTTTACATCTGAGCAGTTCTAGTGCAGGGGAGATACCCAGTTCCTTGGCCTCTGGGCTTCTCTGTTCACTGTGTGTGTATTTTGTTACCCTATCGCCTTCTGTGTACGTTATGTCATGTTCCCCAGTTTGTCTGTGAGTCCATTTGTTTTGCATAACAGTTCAAACACCAGTACATTCCTGCAGGCACTGGTGTGCATAACATATTCAGCAGCCTAATACTCCTGTTGAAATTTTGTGGGAATATGGAGCATACCCCTCAAAATACGTTGCAACAGGTGGTCGATCAGGTGCAGGTCCTGACTCGGCAATTTAATGATTTGTCCATTAAAATGCACACCTCCCAGGCTGCTGGCGGAGCTCCCGCAGCAGCAGCACCTGCAGGGGTTAAGGAGCCGAAAGTAAATCTCCCGGATCGTTTTTCTGGAGATCGCTCGCAGTTCTTTTGTTTCAAGGAGAGCTGCAAGCTATACTTCCGGCTTAGGCCTCAGTCTTCTGGGTCGGAGATTCAGCGGGTGGGCATAGTGATTTCCTTGCTACAAGGAGACCCACAGGTCTGGGCATATGGGTTGCAGCCTGACTGTCCGTCGCTTAAAAGTGTTGATGCTTTTTTTACGGCACTGGGCATGTTGTATGATGACCCTGACAAGACGGCCTCAGCCGAGGCTCAGATTTCGATCCTTAAGCAAGGGCGAAGGCCAGTTGAGGTTTACTGTACGGAGTTTCGGAGGTTGGCCCATGATACCCAGTGGAATGACCCAGCCCTGAGACACCAGTACCGAAGAGGTCTTTCTAACCAGATAAAGGACCAACTGGTACAATATCCCTTGCCTGATAGCTTGGATCAGCTCATGCAGTTATCCATCCGGGTGGATAGACGGCTGAGAGAGCGTAGGCTTGAAAGGGAGACTGAGATTTCCTTCCTTCCCAAGGGAACCTCAGACTCTGAGGAATTTTCTGAGGAGCCTATGCAGATTGGGGCTACCCGCCTCTCCTCGCGTGAGAAGACGCGGAGGAGACAGCAGGGGTTGTGTTTGTACTGTGGGAATAAAGGTCATGTGGTAGTATCATGCCCAGAAAAGCCGGAAAACTTCAGGGCCTGAGGGTGATGGGAAATATCCTGTCAGGCCAGAAGTCAGAATTTCCCAAGAAGACTTTTATCATTCCGGTGACCTTGAAGATCCTCGGTCAAACTGTCAAGACTGAGGCCTTTGTGGACAGTGGGGCCGACGGGGTTTTTATGGACCGCCAATTCGCCCTAAAACACTCTGTTCCCTTAGTACCCTTGGCATCGGAAATTGAGATTTGTGGGTTAAACGGGGAACCATTATCCCAAGGTAAAATTACCTCTTGCACTAGCCAGATTTCTTTGTTTATTGGAGCCACACACTCTGAGGAGTTGTCCTTTTATGTGACTGTCTGTACTTTTGCCCCATTGGTGTTGGGGTTACCCTGGTTAAGGGCCCACAATCCTCAATTTGACTGGGTCTCTGGGGAGATTCTTAGTTGGGGTACTGATTGTTTCAGGAGTTGCTTGAGCCTTCCAGTCAGGCTCTCGCAGCTAAGTTTGCCAGGATTGCCAGGGTGTTATGCAGATTTTGCGGACGTGTTCTCCAAAAAAGTTGCAGAGGTACTACCTCCCCATCGCCCCTATGACTGTGCCATTGATTTGTTGCCAAATGCTAAGCTTCCCAAGAGCAGGTTGTACTCCCTGTCACGTCCTGAGACTCAGGCTATGGCAGAGTACATTCAGGAGAACTTGGCTAAGGGATTTATCAGACCTTCACAGTCTCCAGTTGGGTCGGGGTTCTTCTTCGTGGGTAAAAAGGACGGTTCATTGCGACCCTGCATCGACTTCAGGGAATTGAACCGTATCACGATTAAAAACTCATACCCACTGCCTCTCATTTCGGTCTTGTTTGACCAGCTTCGTACTGCCACCATTTTTTCTAAGATTGACCTACGCGGTGCGTACAATCTAATCCGAATAAGAGAGGGGGATGAATGGAAGACTGCCTTTAATACCCACTCAGGGCATTATGAATATTTGGTGATGCCTTTTGGGCTCTGTAATGCCCCGGCAGTCTTCCAGGATTTCATGAATGATGTGCTCAGGGAATATTTGGATAGATTCTTAGTTGTATACTTAGATGACATCCTAATCTTCTCCCATTCCCTGGAGGAACATCGGAAGCATGTACGCTTAGTCCTCCAGAAACTCAGAGACCACCGGCTTGGGGCGAAGCTGGAGAAGTGCGAATTTGAAGTTCAGCAAATCGCATTTCTAGGATATATTATCTCCCCAGAAGGTTTCCAAATGGAGGGTTCCAAGGTACAGGCAGTCCTGGATTGGGTGCAGCCCACTAGTTTGAAGGCGCTTCAGCGTTTCCTGGGCTTTGCGAATTTTTATAGACGATTTATCGCTGGATTTTCGTCTATAGTGGCGCCCTTGGTGGCACTCACTAAGAAAGGGGCGGATGTTGCTCACTGGTCTTGTGAGGCTAAAGCGGCTTTTGCCCGTCTCAAAAGGGCATTTGTTTCGGCCAAGGTGCTGCGACACCCAGATCCAGAGCGTCCTTTTGTGGTGGAGGTGGATGCCTCTGAGATGGGTATTGGGGCAGTGCTTTCTCAGATGGGAGTGTCTGATAATCGCCTTCATCCCTGTGCTTACTTTTCCCGTAAATTTTCGCCTGCCGAGATGAATTATGACGTGGGTAACCGGGAATTGTTGGCTATTAAGGATGCACTCGAGGAGTGGAGACACTGGCTTGAGGGGGCTAAGTTTGTGGTCTCAATTCTCACTGACCATAAGAATCTGGCATATTTAGAGTCAGCGAAGCGTCTCAATGCCAGGCAGGCACGATGGGCTTTGTTTTTTGCTCGCTTTAATTTTTTGATAACATATCGCCCTGGGTCAAAAAACATCAAGGCTGATGCGCTCTCGCGGAGTTTTGCTCCAATCCAGGAGACCACCGAGGAGCCGTTGCCCATTGTTTCCCCATCATGTATTAAAGTGGGCATTACCCAGGACCTCTTATCATTAGTCCTTAGAGCACAGGAGCAGGCTCCTCCAGACCTTCCGGTAGGTCTTTTGTTTGTGCCTCCTAGGTTAAGACAGCGAGTGTTCCTGGAATTCCATGCCAAGAAGTCGGCAGGTCACCCGGGTATTGCCAGAACTCGGGAGTTGCTATCTAGGGCGGTGTGGTGGCCCTCGGTGGCTAAGGATGTGGATCAGTGGGTTCGGGCATGTGACATCTGTGCCCGAAATAAGACTCCTAGAGGGGTTCCTGTTGGCCCATTACATCCACTCTCTATCCCATCTAAGCCATGGACCCACATTTCAATGGATTTTGTGGTGGACTTGCCCAAATCCTCGGGGATGACAGCCATCTGGGTTGTCGTTGACAGGTTTTCGAAGATGGCGCACTTCGTTCCACTGGTTGGGCTGCCATCAGCCAGACGCCTGTCTGAATTATTTATGCTGCATGTTGTGCGTCTCCACGGGTTGCCACTTGATGTGGTCTCTGACCGCGGATCCCAGTTTGTGGCCAAATTCTGGAGGGCATTTTGTTCCGATCTCCAGATTTCTGTCAGCTTGTCGTCAGGCTACCATCCGCAGTCTAATGGGCAGACTGAAAGGGTGAACCAGTCCTTGGAGCAGTTCCTCAGGTGTTACGTCTCCAAGTGTCAGACTGACTGGGTTGCTCATCTGTCCATGGCGGAGTTTGCCTATAACAACGCGGCTCACTCTGCTACAGGGATCTCTCCCTTCCTTTGTGTGTATGGGCATCATCCTAAGGCCAATTCTTTTGACCCCCTGGACTCCACGCCTGGTGGTTCCTCTGTGGTTTCGGTCCTTAGAGGTATTTGGCGGAAAGTGAAGAAAGCCCTTGTGTCTGTGTCATTAGTGACCAAAAGGGTTTTTGATAAGCGGAAAAGACCCTGCAGCTTCAAATTAGGAGACTTCGTCTGGTTGTCTACCAAGAATTTGAAGTTGAGACAGCCATCTCATAAGTTAGGGCCCCGGTTCATCGGCCCTTATAAGATCACCAGGGTTATCAATCCGGTGGCATTTCAGTTAGATCTGCCCCGTTCTTTGGGTATCAATAAAACATTTCATTGTTCCCTTTTAAAACGGGCGATTAGTAATCCTTCTTCCAGTGGAAGACCTTCCCCTCTTCTGATACGTGGCCAGAGGGAGTTTGTTGTTGAAAGGATTCTTGACTCCAAGGTGGTTCGGGGTCGGCTGTCATTTTTGGTGCACTGGAAGGGGTATGGCCCGGAGGAGCGGTCGTGGGTGCGCAGTTGTGATCTTCATGCCCCCAGACTGATACGCTCTTTCTTCTCGCAGTTCCCCGATAAACCCGGTGGTAGGGGTTCTTTGACCCCTCGTCAGAGGGGGGGTACTGTTAGGGTCTCCTGCCCTGTGCTGCCACGTCGTCATGGCAACCGGGAGACAAGTGCTAGTGGAGTAACCTGAGCGCAGCTGATACTCCGGTTCGGGTCTTTTGCTGTGCAGTGGTTATAGGCTCTGTGCACGGCAGGGGATCCGGTGCTGGTTTTTGTGCTCACAGTCTGTGAGGTCTGAGTGGGGCGTGGACAGCACCTGCTTTATAAGGCCTCTTTTCAGGGTAAGCAGATGCTGCTGAATCTCTGTTGGTTAGTCAGTTCATGAAAGTTAGCCAGTACTGTGTAGCTTTGTATTTGTTTGTTGCTTACTGCAAATAGGCCTGGGGATTTGGTATTACACTCTGCCAATCCAGACCTAGCAGTAAGACTGGAGTCAGTCGTTTAGCTTGCTGGGGTTCTGTTATTACTCTGTGAACTTAGCAAGTTTGCGGCTGTATTCTAACACTTGCCTGTCTAATCCTGTCTCACTGTGCTAGGTGTCAGGGGTCAGTTTAGTGGCAGTGAGCTTAAACCTGTGCACTGCAGGTGAGAATCAGGATTGTGGAGGCTCTCCTTGTGTCTATCATTCCGTCTCTGACCAAGGAGTTTACTGCCACACCCGTTGGTGACCCTTTGGGGTTTTGCTGTTGCCCTTGGCAACAGCATTTCGGGTTCTCTACGTATTAAAACACAACATCTTGCTTTTTACATCTGAGCAGTTCTAGTGCAGGGGAGATACCCAGTTCCTTGGCCTCTGGGCTTCTCTGTTCACTGTGTGTGTATTTTGTTACCCTATCGCCTTCTGTGTACGTTATGTCATGTTCCCCAGTTTGTCTGTGAGTCCATTTGTTTTGCATAACAGTTCAAACACCAGTACATTCCTGCAGGCACTGGTGTGCATAACATATTCAGCAGCCTAATACTCCTGTTGAAATTTTGTGGGAATATGGAGCATACCCCTCAAAATACGTTGCAACAGGTGGTCGATCAGGTGCAGGTCCTGACTCGGCAATTTAATGATTTGTCCATTAAAATGCACACCTCCCAGGCTGCTGGCGGAGCTCCCGCAGCAGCAGCACCTGCAGGGGTTAAGGAGCCGAAAGTAAATCTCCCGGATCGTTTTTCTGGAGATCGCTCGCAGTTCTTTTGTTTCAAGGAGAGCTGCAAGCTATACTTCCGGCTTAGGCCTCAGTCTTCTGGGTCGGAGATTCAGCGGGTGGGCATAGTGATTTCCTTGCTACAAGGAGACCCACAGGTCTGGGCATATGGGTTGCAGCCTGACTGTCCGTCGCTTAAAAGTGTTGATGCTTTTTTTACGGCACTGGGCATGTTGTATGATGACCCTGACAAGACGGCCTCAGCCGAGGCTCAGATTTCGATCCTTAAGCAAGGGCGAAGGCCAGTTGAGGTTTACTGTACGGAGTTTCGGAGGTTGGCCCATGATACCCAGTGGAATGACCCAGCCCTGAGACACCAGTACCGAAGAGGTCTTTCTAACCAGATAAAGGACCAACTGGTACAATATCCCTTGCCTGATAGCTTGGATCAGCTCATGCAGTTATCCATCCGGGTGGATAGACGGCTGAGAGAGCGTAGGCTTGAAAGGGAGACTGAGATTTCCTTCCTTCCCAAGGGAACCTCAGACTCTGAGGAATTTTCTGAGGAGCCTATGCAGATTGGGGCTACCCGCCTCTCCTCGCGTGAGAAGACGCGGAGGAGACAGCAGGGGTTGTGTTTGTACTGTGGGAATAAAGGTCATGTGGTAGTATCATGCCCAGAAAAGCCGGAAAACTTCAGGGCCTGAGGGTGATGGGAAATATCCTGTCAGGCCAGAAGTCAGAATTTCCCAAGAAGACTTTTATCATTCCGGTGACCTTGAAGATCCTCGGTCAAACTGTCAAGACTGAGGCCTTTGTGGACAGTGGGGCCGACGGGGTTTTTATGGACCGCCAATTCGCCCTAAAACACTCTGTTCCCTTAGTACCCTTGGCATCGGAAATTGAGATTTGTGGGTTAAACGGGGAACCATTATCCCAAGGTAAAATTACCTCTTGCACTAGCCAGATTTCTTTGTTTATTGGAGCCACACACTCTGAGGAGTTGTCCTTTTATGTGACTGTCTGTACTTTTGCCCCATTGGTGTTGGGGTTACCCTGGTTAAGGGCCCACAATCCTCAATTTGACTGGGTCTCTGGGGAGATTCTTAGTTGGGGTACTGATTGTTTCAGGAGTTGCTTGAGCCTTCCAGTCAGGCTCTCGCAGCTAAGTTTGCCAGGATTGCCAGGGTGTTATGCAGATTTTGCGGACGTGTTCTCCAAAAAAGTTGCAGAGGTACTACCTCCCCATCGCCCCTATGACTGTGCCATTGATTTGTTGCCAAATGCTAAGCTTCCCAAGAGCAGGTTGTACTCCCTGTCACATCCTGAGACTCAGGCTATGGCAGAGTACATTCAGGAGAACTTGGCTAAGGGATTTATCAGACCTTCACAGTCTCCAGTTGGGTCGGGGTTCTTCTTCGTGGGTAAAAAGGACGGTTCATTGCGACCCTGCATCGACTTCAGGGAATTGAACCGTATCACGATTAAAAACTCATACCCACTGCCTCTCATTTCGGTCTTGTTTGACCAGCTTCGTACTGCCACCATTTTTTCTAAGATTGACCTACGCGGTGCGTACAATCTAATCCGAATAAGAGAGGGGGATGAATGGAAGACTGCCTTTAATACCCACTCAGGGCATTATGAATATTTGGTGATGCCTTTTGGGCTCTGTAATGCCCCGGCAGTCTTCCAGGATTTCATGAATGATGTGCTCAGGGAATATTTGGATAGATTCTTAGTTGTATACTTAGATGACATCCTAATCTTCTCCCATTCCCTGGAGGAACATCGGAAGCATGTACGCTTAGTCCTCCAGAAACTCAGAGACCACCGGCTTGGGGCGAAGCTGGAGAAGTGCGAATTTGAAGTTCAGCAAATCGCATTTCTAGGATATATTATCTCCCCAGAAGGTTTCCAAATGGAGGGTTCCAAGGTACAGGCAGTCCTGGATTGGGTGCAGCCCACTAGTTTGAAGGCGCTTCAGCGTTTCCTGGGCTTTGCGAATTTTTATAGACGATTTATCGCTGGATTTTCGTCTATAGTGGCGCCCTTGGTGGCACTCACTAAGAAAGGGGCGGATGTTGCTCACTGGTCTTGTGAGGCTAAAGCGGCTTTTGCCCGTCTCAAAAGGGCATTTGTTTCGGCCAAGGTGCTGCGACACCCAGATCCAGAGCGTCCTTTTGTGGTGGAGGTGGATGCCTCTGAGATGGGTATTGGGGCAGTGCTTTCTCAGATGGGAGTGTCTGATAATCGCCTTCATCCCTGTGCTTACTTTTCCCGTAAATTTTCGCCTGCCGAGATGAATTATGACGTGGGTAACCGGGAATTGTTGGCTATTAAGGATGCACTCGAGGAGTGGAGACACTGGCTTGAGGGGGCTAAGTTTGTGGTCTCAATTCTCACTGACCATAAGAATCTGGCATATTTAGAGTCAGCGAAGCGTCTCAATGCCAGGCAGGCACGATGGGCTTTGTTTTTTGCTCGCTTTAATTTTTTGATAACATATCGCCCTGGGTCAAAAAACATCAAGGCTGATGCGCTCTCGCGGAGTTTTGCTCCAATCCAGGAGACCACCGAGGAGCCGTTGCCCATTGTTTCCCCATCATGTATTAAAGTGGGCATTACCCAGGACCTCTTATCATTAGTCCTTAGAGCACAGGAGCAGGCTCCTCCAGACCTTCCGGTAGGTCTTTTGTTTGTGCCTCCTAGGTTAAGACAGCGAGTGTTCCTGGAATTCCATGCCAAGAAGTCGGCAGGTCACCCGGGTATTGCCAGAACTCGGGAGTTGCTATCTAGGGCGGTGTGGTGGCCCTCGGTGGCTAAGGATGTGGATCAGTGGGTTCGGGCATGTGACATCTGTGCCCGAAATAAGACTCCTAGAGGGGTTCCTGTTGGCCCATTACATCCACTCTCTATCCCATCTAAGCCATGGACCCACATTTCAATGGATTTTGTGGTGGACTTGCCCAAATCCTCGGGGATGACAGCCATCTGGGTTGTCGTTGACAGGTTTTCGAAGATGGCGCACTTCGTTCCACTGGTTGGGCTGCCATCAGCCAGACGCCTGTCTGAATTATTTATGCTGCATGTTGTGCGTCTCCACGGGTTGCCACTTGATGTGGTCTCTGACCGCGGATCCCAGTTTGTGGCCAAATTCTGGAGGGCATTTTGTTCCGATCTCCAGATTTCTGTCAGCTTGTCGTCAGGCTACCATCCGCAGTCTAATGGGCAGACTGAAAGGGTGAACCAGTCCTTGGAGCAGTTCCTCAGGTGTTACGTCTCCAAGTGTCAGACTGACTGGGTTGCTCATCTGTCCATGGCGGAGTTTGCCTATAACAACGCGGCTCACTCTGCTACAGGGATCTCTCCCTTCCTTTGTGTGTATGGGCATCATCCTAAGGCCAATTCTTTTGACCCCCTGGACTCCACGCCTGGTGGTTCCTCTGTGGTTTCGGTCCTTAGAGGTATTTGGCGGAAAGTGAAGAAAGCCCTTGTGTCTGTGTCATTAGTGACCAAAAGGGTTTTTGATAAGCGGAAAAGACCCTGCAGCTTCAAATTAGGAGACTTCGTCTGGTTGTCTACCAAGAATTTGAAGTTGAGACAGCCATCTCATAAGTTAGGGCCCCGGTTCATCGGCCCTTATAAGATCACCAGGGTTATCAATCCGGTGGCATTTCAGTTAGATCTGCCCCGTTCTTTGGGTATCAATAAAACATTTCATTGTTCCCTTTTAAAACGGGCGATTAGTAATCCTTCTTCCAGTGGAAGACCTTCCCCTCTTCTGATACGTGGCCAGAGGGAGTTTGTTGTTGAAAGGATTCTTGACTCCAAGGTGGTTCGGGGTCGGCTGTCATTTTTGGTGCACTGGAAGGGGTATGGCCCGGAGGAGCGGTCGTGGGTGCGCAGTTGTGATCTTCATGCCCCCAGACTGATACGCTCTTTCTTCTCGCAGTTCCCCGATAAACCCGGTGGTAGGGGTTCTTTGACCCCTCGTCAGAGGGGGGGTACTGTTAGGGTCTCCTGCCCTGTGCTGCCACGTCATCATGGCAACCGGGAGACAAGTGCTAGTGGAGTAACCTGAGCGCAGCTGATACTCCGGTTCGGGTCTTTTGCTGTGCAGTGGTTATAGGCTCTGTGCACGGCAGGGGATCCGGTGCTGGTTTTTGTGCTCACAGTCTGTGAGGTCTGAGTGGGGCGTGGACAGCACCTGCTTTATAAGGCCTCTTTTCAGGGTAAGCAGATGCTGCTGAATCTCTGTTGGTTAGTCAGTTCATGAAAGTTAGCCAGTACTGTGTAGCTTTGTATTTGTTTGTTGCTTACTGCAAATAGGCCTGGGGATTTGGTATTACACTCTGCCAATCCAGACCTAGCAGTAAGACTGGAGTCAGTCGTTTAGCTTGCTGGGGTTCTGTTATTACTCTGTGAACTTAGCAAGTTTGCGGCTGTATTCTAACACTTGCCTGTCTAATCCTGTCTCACTGTGCTAGGTGTCAGGGGTCAGTTTAGTGGCAGTGAGCTTAAACCTGTGCACTGCAGGTGAGAATCAGGATTGTGGAGGCTCTCCTTGTGTCTATCATTCCGTCTCTGACCAAGGAGTTTACTGCCACACCCGTTGGTGACCCTTTGGGGTTTTGCTGTTGCCCTTGGCAACAGCATTTCGGGTTCTCTACGTATTAAAACACAACATCTTGCTTTTTACATCTGAGCAGTTCTAGTGCAGGGGAGATACCCAGTTCCTTGGCCTCTGGGCTTCTCTGTTCACTGTGTGTGTATTTTGTTACCCTATCGCCTTCTGTGTACGTTATGTCATGTTCCCCAGTTTGTCTGTGAGTCCATTTGTTTTGCATAACAGTTCAAACACCAGTACATTCCTGCAGGCACTGGTGTGCATAACAGTATATAATGTATACATATAGGACACAAGTCTGAACATGATCTAATTTTAAACATGTAATTTGTGATTTTATGCGTGAGAATGTAAAAAAGTTCAACTTGTTTTGTACATATATATGTATGCATGTAGGAAACATGTCTGCACATTACAGTTCAACTTGTTTTGTACATATATATGTATACATATAGGAAACATGTCTGCACATTACCTTATTTTAAATGTCATTTGTGATTTTTTCAGCATCAAAGCTTAAGGTATGTCAATTCAAGGTGTATATATATACACAATGTATGTGTATACACAGAGTGTCTGGCTATATATATTGAAATAACTTTAAAACATGGGGTGGGGAACCATCAGACCTCTGGCTGTTGTTGAACTACACATACCACGATGCCCTGCAACAGTTTTGCCTCATTGTCTAAGTATTTTGGTATGTATTCACTAAGCAGGGATAACCCTGTTCAACCCAATTTACCAAACGGTTACAGCAGAGAAACCCTTTAAATGATATGTTTTAATTGTAATAAACAGTAACTAATATTCGGCCCATCAATTTGTTAACTAGTTATGCCACAGAGGCATGTAGTGCCTCATGGCTCATTGTGGTCATTAGTTCCTCGATCATCTTTAAAACATGGGGAGGTGAACCTTCAGTCCTCGATATGTTGTTGAACTACACATACCAGTGTGACCTGCAACAGTTTTGCTTCATTGTCTATGCATTTTGGTATGTATTCACTAAGCATGGATACCCTGTTCAATCCAATTTACCAAAAGGTTACAGCAGATAAACCCTCTAAATGATATGTTTTAATTGTAATAAACAGTAACTAATATTCGGCCCATCAATTTGTTAACTAGTTATGCCACAGAGGCATGTAGTGCCTCATGGCTCATTGATGTCATTAGTTCCTCGATCATCTTTAAAACACGGGGAAGTGAACCTTCAGTCCTTGAGCTGTTGTTGAACTACACATACTAGCATGCCCTGCAACAGTTTTGCTTCATTGTTGATGTAAGCATTTTGCTATATCAAATTGTTAACTAGTTATGCCACACATGAATGTAGCGCCTTATGGCTCATTGAGGTCATTAGTTCCTAGATAATGGAAAGGCAGAATTCTAATATTCACCCATCAAACTGTTAACTAGTTATGCCACAGAGGCATGTAGTGCCTCATGGCTCATTGTGATCATTAGTTCCTAGATCATTTCCAATTCGCCCATAAATTTGTTAACTAGTTATGCCACAGAGGCATGTAGTGCCTCATGGCTCATTGTGGTTTACCGTTTGCTAAAAAATAACATACGACAAATGTCAAAGTACAGCTTGTTTTGCACATATATATGTATTCACATATGAATCGTGTCTGAACATGTTCCAGCACTGTTATCTGAACATGTTCCAGCACTGTTGCATAATAATTGTGTTTTAATTGTTATCAACAGAAACTAATATTCGGCCCAACAATTTGTTAACTAGTTATGCCACAGAGGCATGTATTGCCTCATGGCTCATTGAGGTCATTAGTTCCTAGATAACGGAAAGGCAGAATTCTAATACTCGCCCATCAATTTGTTAACTAGTTATGCCACAGAGGCATGTAGTGCCTCATGGCTAATTGTGGTCAACCGTTTGCAAAAAATAACATACAAGAATGTCTAAGTACAGCTTGTTTTGCACATATATATGTATGCATGTATGAATTGTGTCTGAACATGTTCCAGCACTGTTGTATAATAATTGTGTTTTAATCGTTATCAACAGAAACTAATATTCAGCCCAACAATTTGCTAATTAGTTATGCCACAGAGGCATGTGATGCCTCATGGCTAATTGAGGTCAACCATTTGCAAAAAATAACGTGTGAGAATGTCTAAGTACAGCTTGTTTTGCACATATATATGTATGCATATATGAATCATGTCTGAACATGTCTGTTATGCACACCAGTGCCTGCAGGAATGTACTGGTGTCTGAACTGTTATGCACACCAGTGCCTGCAGGAATGTACTGGTGTTTGAACTGTTATGCACACCAGTGCCTGCAGGAATGTACTGGTGTCTGAACGGATAGGGATGCAAAACAAATGAACTCACAGACAGACTAGGGAATATGACATTACATACACAGAAGGTGATAGGGTAACAAAATAAACACAAAGTGAACAGAGAAGCCCAGAGGCTAAGAAACTGGGTGTCTCCCTAGTATTAGTAATGCCCAGATGGAAAAAGCAAGATGTTGTGTTTTAATACGTAGAGAACCCGAAATGCTGTTGCTAAGGGCAACAGCAAAACCCTAAAGGGTTACCAACGGGTGTGGCAGTAAACTCCTTGGTCAGAGATGGAATGATAGACACAAGGAGAGTCTCCACAATCCTAATCCTCACTTGCAGTGCACAGGTTCAGCTTACTGCCACTAAACTGACCCCTGAACACCTTGCACAGTGAGACAGGATTTAGGCAGGCAATTCTGAGAATACAGCCGCAAACTTGCTAAGTTCACAGAGTAGCAAAAGAACCTCAGCAAGTTAAACGACTGACTCCAGTCTTACTGCTAGGTCTGGATTGGCAGAGTGTAATACCAAATCCCCAGGCCTATTTGCAGTAAGCAACAACAAATACAAAGCTACACAGTACTGGTTAACTTTCAGGAACTGACTAACCAACAAAGATTCAGCAGCATCTGCTTACCCTGAGAAGAGGCCTTATAAAGCAGGTGCTGTCCACGCCCCCCTCAGACCTCACAGACTGTGAGCACAAAAACCAGCACCGGATCCCCTGCCGTGCACAGAGCCTGTAACCACTGCACAGCAAAAGACCCGAACCGGAGTATCAGCTGCGCTCAGGTTACTCCGCTAGCACTTGTCTCCCGGTTGCCATGACGACGTGGCAGCACAGGGCAGGAGACCCTAACAATGTCCCAGCACTGTTGTATAATATAAATTAGAAATTTCTAAATGCTCTTTAATTTATAATAAAAAAGAAAAAGGCTATGTAGTATTGCTATTAAATATTCCACATGGGCTTGAAAAACTTTTGAAACTGTGTTTTATTTTGCATGTTTACATTAATAATTACCAGAGGCTTTTGTTATATGGTCATTTTGAAACTGTGAGTGTTTTTTGCATGTTTACATTAATAATAACCAGATGCTTTTGTTATATGGTCATTAAAATCAATACACTTTTTAAATCAGTACCATGTGTGACATGGTATGATTTTTAAATAGTACCATATGTGACATGGCATGAAGTTTCAGCTGCTGGAATGTGAGAACATTTTGTGTTACTTTAAAATATATCTATTTTTTGTCATATGTGACATTCTTTTCAAAGCAATTATCTTTTAATACAGTTTAATATCGAGCTCTATCAATTTTATATTAAATTTTATATAAAAGCGATATCAAACACTGTAATTTAATATTAAAGGAGGCGTTCCCCAGGAGAAAGGGGGCATGATACCTGTCACTTTGACAGAAAGGTGGTCTTTATCTACTCACATGAGCAATCATAAAATAGCAAAGGGACTTTAATGTATAGAGAATGGAGGGATAGTGGTGTCGGCGACAAGTGTTGCTAAAAAAGGTTATTACACTAATCATCTAAAAAAAATGTCAAAAGCCAGAGTGATAAAAAAAATTCCAATAAAATGTTTTAATACATATGAGAGTAAAATAAAAAATCAATCAAGTACTATGAGAGTAGTAAAAAATCAATCAATTAAAAATGAATAATAAGATAAAAAAGGATAGGAGATCAAACAGAAACTAATATTCAGCCCAACAATTTGTTAACTAGTTATGCCACAGAGGCATGTAGTGCCTCATGGCTCATTGAGGTCATTAGTTCCTAGATAATGGAAAGGTAGAATTCTTATATTCGACCATCAATTTGTTAACTAGTTATGCCACAGAGGCATGTAGTGCCTCATGGCTCATTGTGGTCAACCGTTTGCAAAAAATAACGTGCGAGAATGTCTAAGTACCGCTTGTTTTGCACATATATATGTATGCATGTATGAATTGTGTCTGAACATGTTCCAGCACTGTTATCTGAACATGTTCCAGCACTGTTGCATAATAATTGTGTTTTAATTGTTATCAACAGAAACTAATATTCGGCCCAACAATTTGTTAACTAGTTATGCCACAGAGGCATGTATTGCCTCATGGCTCATTGAGGTCATTAGTTCCTAGATAACGGAAAGGCAGAATTCTAATACTCGCCCATCAATTTGTTAACTAGTTATGCCACAGAGGCATGTAGTGCCTCATGGCTAATTGTGGTCAACCGTTTGCAAAAAATAACATACAAGAATGTCTAAGTACAGCTTGTTTTGCACATATATATGTATGCATGTATGAATTGTGTCTGAACATGTTCCAGCACTGTTGTATAATAATTGTGTTTTAATCGTTATCAACAGAAACTAATATTCAGCCCAACAATTTGCTAATTAGTTATGCCACAGAGGCATGTGATGCCTCATGGCTAATTGAGGTCAACCATTTGCAAAAAATAACGTGTGAGAATGTCTAAGTACAGCTTGTTTTGCACATATATATGTATGCATATATGAATCATGTCTGAACATGTCTGTTATGCACACCAGTGCCTGCAGGAATGTACTGGTGTCTGAACTGTTATGCACACCAGTGCCTGCAGGAATGTACTGGTGTTTGAACTGTTATGCACACCAGTGCCTGCAGGAATGTACTGGTGTCTGAACGGATAGGGATGCAAAACAAATGAACTCACAGACAGACTAGGGAATATGACAATACGTACACAGAAGGTGATAGGGTAACAAAATAAACACAAAGTGAACAGAGAAGCCCAGAGGCTAAGAAACTGGGTGTCTCCCTAGTATTAGTAATGCTCAGATGGAAAAAGCAAGATGTTGTGTTTTAATACGTAGAGAACCCGAAATGCTGTTGCTAAGGGCAACAGCAAAACCCTAAAGGGTTACCAACGGGTGTGGCAGTAAACTCCTTGGTCAGAGATGGAATGATAGACACAAGGAGAGTCTCCACAATCCTAATCCTCACTTGCAGTGCACAGGTTCAGCTTACTGCCACTAAACTGACCCCTGAACACCTTGCACAGTGAGACAGGATTTAGGCAGGCAATTCTGAGAATACAGCCGCAAACTTGCTAAGTTCACAGAGTAGCAAAAGAACCTCAGCAAGTTAAACGACTGACTCCAGTCTTACTGCTAGGTCTGGATTGGCAGAGTGTAATACCAAATCCCCAGGCCTATTTGCAGTAAGCAACAACAAATACAAAGCTACACAGTACTGGTTAACTTTCAGGAACTGACTAACCAACAAAGATTCAGCAGCATCTGCTTACCCTGAGAAGAGGCCTTATAAAGCAGGTGCTGTCCACGCCCCCCTCAGACCTCACAGACTGTGAGCACAAAAACCAGCACCGGATCCCCTGCCGTGCACAGAGCCTGTAACCACTGCACAGCAAAAGACCCGAACCGGAGTATCAGCTGCGCTCAGGTTACTCCGCTAGCACTTGTCTCCCGGTTGCCATGACGACGTGGCAGCACAGGGCAGGAGACCCTAACAATGTCCCAGCACTGTTGTATAATATAAATTAGAAATTTCTAAATGCTCTTTAATTTATAATAAAAAAGAAAAAGGCTATGTAGTATTGCTATTAAATATTCCACATGGGCTTGAAAAACTTTTGAAACTGTGTTTTATTTTGCATGTTTACATTAATAATTACCAGAGGCTTTTGTTATATGGTCATTTTGAAACTGTGAGTGTTTTTTGCATGTTTACATTAATAATAACCAGATGCTTTTGTTATATGGTCATTAAAATCAATACACTTTTTAAATCAGTACCATGTGTGACATGGTATGATTTTTAAATAGTACCATATGTGACATGGCATGAAGTTTCAGCTGCTGGAATGTGAGAACATTTTGTGTTACTTTAAAATATATCTATTTTTTGTCATATGTGACATTCTTTTCAAAGCAATTATCTTTTAATACAGTTTAATATCGAGCTCTATCAATTTTATATTAAATTTTATATAGAAGCGATATCAAACACTGTAATTTAATATTAAAGGAGGCGTTCCCCAGGAGAAAGGGGGCATGATACCTGTCACTTTGACAGAAAGGTGGTCTTTATCTACTCACATGAGCAATCATAAAATAGCAAAGGGACTTTAATGTATAGAGAATGGAGGGATAGTGGTGTCGGCGACAAGTGTTGCTAAAAAAGGTTATTACACTAATCATCTAAAAAAAATGTCAAAAGCCAGAGTGATAAAAAAAAATTCCAATAAAATGTTTTAATACATATGAGAGTAAAATAAAAAATCAATCAAGTACTATGAGAGTAGTAAAAAATCAATCAATTAAAAATGAATAATAAGATAAAAAAGGGTAGGAGATCAAACAGAAACTAATATTCAGCCCAACAATTTGTTAACTAGTTATGCCACAGAGGCATGTAGTGCCTCATGGCTCATTGAGGTCATTAGTTCCTAGATAACGGAAAGGCAGAATTCTAATACTCGCCCATCAATTTGTTAACTAGTTATGCCACAGAGGCATGTAGTGCCTCATGGCTCATTGTGGTCAACCGTTTGCAAAAAATAACGTGCGAGAATGTCTAAGTACAGCTTGTTTTGCACATATATATGTATGCATGTATGAATTGTGTCTGAACATGTTTCAGCACTGTTATCTGAACATGTTCCAGCACTGTTGTATAATAATTGTGTTTTAATCGTTATCAACAGAAACTAATTTTCGGCCCAACAATTTGTTAACTAGTTATGCCACAGAGGCATGTAGTGCCTCATGGCTCATTGAGGTCAACTGTTTGCAAAAAATTATATGCGAGAATGTCTAAATACAGCTTGTTTTGCACATATATATGTGTGCATATATGAATCATGTCTGAACATGTTCTAGCACTGTTGTATAATATAAATTAGAAATTTCTAAATGCTCTTTAATTCATAATAAAAAAGAAAAAGGCTTTGTAGTATTGCTATTAAATATTCCACATGGCTTGAAAAACTTTTGAAACTGTGTTTGTTATTTTGCATGTTTACATTAATATTAACCAGATGCTTTTGTTATATGGTCATTAAAATCAATATGCTTTTTAAATCAGTACCATGTGTTACATGGTATGATTTTTAAATAGTACCATATGTGACATGGCATGAAGTTTCAGCTGCTGGAATGTGAGAACATTATGTGTTACTTTAAAATATATCCTTTTTTTTTGTCATATGTGACCTTCTTTTCAAAGCAATTATCTTTTAATACAGTTTAATATCGAGCTCTATAAATTTTATATTAAATTTTATATAAAAGTGATATCAAACACTATAATTTAATATTAAAGGGGGCGTTCCTCAGGAGAAATGGGGCGTGGTACCTGTCACTTTGACAGAAAGGTGGTCTTTATCTACTCACATGAGCAATCATAAAATAGCAAAGGGACTTTAATGTATAGAGAATGGAGGGATAGAAGTGTCGGCGACAAGTGTTGGTAAAAAAGGTTATTACACTAATCATCTAAAAAAATGTAAAAAGCCAGAGAGATAAAAAAAACTTCCAATAATTTTTTTTAATACATATGAGAGTAAAATAAAAAATCAATCAAGTACTATGAGAGTAGTAAAAAATCATTCAATTAAAAATTAATAATAAGATTAAAAAAGGATAGGAGATCAAACTTAGCTTTAAAATCAGTAGGGGGTCAGTATAGGAAACTTTAATGTATGTTTGGCTAATTTGAAATGTTTTGTAACTGGTTGATCCACTGCTTTACCTTCCAGAATCATTTTGACGGCTGATCTAAGTGCAGCCATTCTCTCAGAAAATGTATGAATAGTCTGTCCGACATAGTGTAATCCACAGGGACATATGATAATGTATACCACAAAAGTAGTTGGAAAAGTTAGAACAAATCTAATATCATATTGTTTCTGACAGTGTGGATGTTAAAAGAAAATGTACAATTGTTCATAAGGAAATTAAAACTTGGTGGGACATAAAGGGTTTGGAGTATTACCTCAAGATAGATAGAGTGCCAAGGGGATTAAGAATCATGAAAAACCCCACCTTTGGGACAGACAAGACCGAATTTTTGGGAGAATGGGAAAAAAATCTCCATGATTGTTCGGTCATTCTAATGAAATTAATTGTCAAAGAGAAGAAAATGGAACTATTGGCAATAGAGGAAAATATTAAGAATAAGGACACCATCCTAAACAAATACACGCATAGTGAGGATTGCAGAATTAATGAAAAGGTCCTCAGTAAAAAAAGTTAGAGAGAATAGAGGAAGACATCATTAAGAATAAAGAAAATAAATTCTATAGGGATAAAAAAGAATATGAAAATAACAAAGTGAAAAAGTGGTCAAGATTCCAAGTTTATGATAGAGGCAGAACACAGAATAGAGGCAGTATACAGATTGCCAATGGAACCAGACCAAACAGAGAACAAGATCATCATCTTATCACAACCAGAGATGTCCATTGAGATCAGAACATGTCAAGAAGGAAAACCGGAATACAGCCCTGGATTGTGGAGGGACAAGTTCAGAACAAAGTAATGGAAATGTGGAGGATAATGTTTTTTTATCCCACAGACTGACAAGGCCTAACAGGGACAGGGAACAACAGGGACGACTAATTGAAAGCGTCAACATTCCGTCACCTTTAAAATGAAGGATACAAGAAGAGGAAAATGAGCAGGGAGAAGGAAATCCCCAAAAAGAAACTACAGATAAAGAATCTGATGGATAGAGGGATCTTCAATCTCTCCACTCACATTCTAACACACCCTCAGATCTCCATACTTAGTAAAGGGATTAAATTTGCCCCTACACAGAAACCGGATAAATTCCATATGTTTGTAGACCTGAATAAATATGTGAGGAACCTGACACTAAAGAGGCATTTCGCAAGGAAAGACAATGCGATTTTAACTAATTACAATATGACCAAATTGGGTCTAAAACCTGCATCTAAGTTTTACCCATTGGAGTCGAAGGGCTCGCACATCAATATTTTTTTATGATTTAATTTAAAAAAAAAATTGATTGAACAGGTGGACTGTAAGATAAAGAAATCCAATCTTACCAATGCAAAGAAACAAGCCTTAAAGGAATTGAGAAGCAACAAAACCATCATTCTTAAACCTGCAGACAAAGGGTGTGGATTAGTAATTCAAGATAAGGATGTGTATGTGAAAGAAGCCTTGAGACTGCTCAATGATGAGCTCTCCTACAAACCACAACCGAAGGACCCAAAAGAACAGTTCATTGATGAATTACGGAAAAATTTTGGTTCCGGGACTGCACAAAAACATTATCACAAAGGAGGAGTACCAATACCTGATGAATAGCAATCCAATTATTCCCATCATGCACCATCTGCCAAAAATTCATAAGAGTTTGGAGTCCCCACCGGGTAGACCTATTATTGTGGGAATTGACTCCCTCTCATAGCATCTTTCAGAATATGTGGATATCTTTCTTAATCCGCATGGTCAGAACCTCCCTTCATTTTTAAAGGATACAATAAGTGTTGTAAATTTTTTAAAAGATTTTAAATGGGAAGATACATTTTAATGGACAACGATTTATGTCCAGTCATTACACACCAGGTTTAACCATGAGAAAGGCCTCCAAGCTTAATGAGATATTTTGGAATTGGACCAAAACATAACTACTGTGCATCATGATTTTAGATGTAAAAAATTTACACTTTACTAAATGAAAAGACAGGTATTGAATATAATGTTATGCAAATAAGCAAAAACTTATGTGTTACTGCTGCGCTCAGCCTAATGTGTGAAGATTGTCGAGCTTGCTACAAATGAGAGTAATCAGAATTTATATGAAAAATTTACACTTTACTCAATAAACAAGTATTAGAAATAATGTTATAAAAATACACAGAAAAGTCACTGCTGATTAGTCCATATAGATGGGTGATATATATATAGAGAAATGACACCCTGATTGTACTGATCACTTTATAGTAGTAGAGTAAAAACACTGGTGGTGTATATTGATACACAGTCCCGGAATGTCTTGTAATTGATACCGTCTCTCTGTCTTGCTCTGCAGACACTGAATGGCTCGAATGAGCCATCCTCCACTCCAGGACCGTCGTCTAGGGGAGTGCTCACTGCATGAGCCTCCACTAAGACATGGACCTGTGTCTTAGTGGATGACCCACAATTCCCAGAAGACCAGTAATTGGTTGAAACGCGTTGGTGAGAGAGAAAGCCCGCAGCAGCAGACAAACCACGATCCGTGTACGGACCAACCCAGGAACACAGCAGAAGCGCAACTGAGAGGAGAAATCCAGTCCCCGTGGTCACCCAAGTAAGTCTCCATAGTGAAGAGGAGCTGAGCAAACCATAGTGAAAGGCTGAACAAGCCAGCCGCACCAACTACTGTTCCCAAACTACACCCAACCCACACCTGGGTCCGTGTCTTAGTGGAGGCTCACACGGTGAGCACTCCCCTAGACATCGGCCCGGAGTGGAGGACAGCAAGTCCGGAGTGCAGAGGCACCCGAGGGCAGGCAATACAACTCATTAAGATGCCGCAAGAACAAGGTACCTAAGTGAGTGAGCGGGACGCCGCCACTCACCCAAGTCTGACAGCAATAACTGACTTTAGTATATTCCGTTTAAGACGCAACGCTTCACCAAACAGCAGCTCATTCGAGCCATTTAATGTCTGCAGAGCAAGACAGTGAGACAGTATCAATTACAAGACATTCCGGGACTGTGTATCAATATACACCACCAGTGTTTTTACTCTACTACTATAAAGTGATCACATTCGCCATTCTTCATTACAAAAAATAATACTGGACTTCTTTTAAATACTTTCCCTTCTTCTTTTTCTATCTATTCCCTATTTTTATTCTCTTTTTATACTGCTAACATTTTGTCCTGTTATACATATTTATATAATTTTACAGCATTTTTGTCAATACAATCAGCGTGTCAATTCTCCATATTTATATTACCCATCTATATGGACTAATCAGCAGTGACACATGACTTTCTGTGTATTTGTATAACATTATATCTAATACTTGCCTTTTTGTTTATTGAGTAAAGTGTACATTTTTCATATAAATTCTGATTACTCTCATTTGTAGCAAGCACGACAATATTTACACAATAGGCTGAGCCAGCAGTGACACATGACTTTTTGCTTATTTGCATAACATTATATTCAATACTTGTCTTGTCATTTAGTAAAGTGTACATATATATTTGGATTACTCTCATTTTTAGCACACACTACAATCTTCACACATTAGGCTGAGCATAGCTCATCTTTTGCATTATAATTTGTCCATATATAGGTTGGTTACCTATTGATGTGCTGCAGCTAGCCAGGTCTACCCTTAATGGCACAGTGCGCAGGTGCACAGCATTATTAATGATTTTATATGTACCCTTATCAATTTCATTTTAACTCTTAATTATTTTAAATTTCTGGATAAATTTTACTTACAAATTTGTGGCACAGCCATGGGTACTGTTTTTGCACTTAGTTATGCAAATATTATAATGGGCATGTGGGAAAACAATTTTGTTTACTCCAATAATCAATATGTGAAGAATATCCGGTTTTATAAAAGATACATCGATGATATAATTTTAATCTGGGATGGAAATGAGGAGAGCTTTAATGAATTCATGAATTATATCCATACCAATAATTTAACCTCAAGTTTACCTGCACGACAAGTAAATCACAGGTAGAATTCCCGGATTTAATATTATCAAGTGATGGAGAAAAGGTGACGACAAAGAACTTTATAAAAACTGTTATTACCAACAGCTACTTGCATTACGGAAGTGGACATATGACTCGGTGGATAAACAACATCCCATTCTCCCAACTCTATAGAATCAAAAGGAACTGCAGCAATCCTGAAGTGTTTACTGAACAGTCGAAGGTATATGTGGAGAGATTTAGGGAAAGAGGGTATCCCGAAAACATCCTTGAAGAAACGGTTGAACAATGCATGAGGCTGGACAGGGGAGAACTACTCCAACCAAAAAAGAAGAATGCTGATATGAAGATGGTGGCACCTTTCATCACACAATATAATTGTGAGGAATATAAGATTAACAGAGCATTCTCAAGACATTGGAATATTCTTAAAATAGACTCCATTCTAAAGGAAATACTGCCCGAACATCCGGAAATTTATTTTTGGAAAATCTCAAAACTTGAAGGAAATACTAGCCCTCAGTCTAATTACGGAAAAGAAGGGGAGGGTCCAAAGCCTCCCAAAATGTACCGGAACATATAAGTGTGGACACTGCAACATGTGCCAATTCATCCACCCGAATAGAAGGACTTTCTCAAATAGTGATAATACAAAAGAGTTTAAGATGAGAGATTTTGTTGATTTTAATACCACTTCAGTAATTTATATGATTAAATGTGACTGCAATTTGAAATACATTGGTAAGACAAAGAGACCATTAAAACTATGCCTACAAGAACATGTGAAAAATACGGTGGAGAGTCACCCATTGTCCAGACACTTTTCCTCTGCCACGATTCAAGTTTAGATACTCTCACATTTAGAGCAATTGAGCATGTCCAACTAGGATCGAGAGGTGGAGACCTATTGAAAAAATTATCACAACGAGAAATGAATTGGATTTTTACCTTCAATACCATGACTCCCCATGGTCACAATGAGGGATATGAAATTGCTCCTTTTTTAATACATTTGATAACATTTTAGGTCCTGACACCATCCTCTCTGCCTCTTTAATTCAAAAATGTAAAATTTATGTGTATATATATATATATATATATATATATATATATATATGCCAAAAAATTGAAGAAGCAGGGAGCGCCAATAGTGCATTAAAAGAGTACAGGAATTTTATTTAAAAAGTCCAAATTGGTGACAAGTAAAACCCGTACCATAAAAGGCGGTCAAACCACCGCTCGTATAACCGGCATATAATTTACCCCACCGTGCGAACGGAATATTCTTAATTCCAAATCCTGTAGCAAATGCAGACACCCAACTGTGAGGATTGATACAACTGCTGTGAACAAAAAAGACCAGGCCTACTGACGAAGTCGAATGACGAAACGCGTATGGGCGTGGTCTGACGTTTGGATTTGGAATTAAGAATATTCCGTTCGCACGGTGGGGTAAATTATATGCCGGTTATACGAGCGGTGGTTTGACCGCCTTTTATGGTACGGGTTTTACTTGTCACCAATTTGGACTTTTTAAATAAAATTCCTGTACTCTTTTAATGCACTATTGGCGCTCCCTGCTTCTTCAATTTTTTGTCAGGACTACCACCCGTCCGGGATCGGGTAACATTGGGGAGGCGACAGCTGGAAATCCCAGAAGTGCGTACTGACAAACTTCTTCCACCAAATAATATTGGCAGTCAGTGAATTTGAGGAACATTGCTCCTAATTTATCTTTGGACTTGTAGTTTCACGGGACTTTTCATATATATTCATATCAAAAAAAGCTTTTACCTTGTTATTTGCACTCATACTATCTGTTCATATATATATATATATATATATGTTTATATGTGATCTACAAGTTTTATTCATCTACATTATTATTAATCTACATCATTATTAGTGATGTGCACCAGACATTTTTTGGGTTTTGGTTTTGGATTCGGTTCCGCGGCCGTGTTTTGGATTCAGACGCGTTTTGGCAAAACCTCACCAAAAATTTTTTGTCGGATTCGGGTGTGTTTTGGATTCGGGTGTTTTTTTACAAAAAACCCTAAAAAACAGCTTAAATCATAGAATTTGGGGGTCATTTTCCAGTCTATTCTGAACACCTCACAACTCACAATATTATATTTAGTCCTAAAATTTGCACCGAGGTCACTGGATGGCTAAGCTAAGCGACACAAGTGGCCGACACAAACACCTGGCCCATCTAGGAGTGGCACTGCAGTGTCAGGCAGGATGGCACTTCAAAAAAATTGTCCCCAAACAGCACACAATGCAAAGAAAAAAAGAGGCGCACCAAGGTCGCTGTGTGACTAAGCTAAGCGACACAAGTGGCCAACACAAACACCTGGCCCATCTAGGAGTGGCACTGCAGTGTCAGGCAGGATAGCACTTCAAAAAAATTGTCCCCAAACAGCACATGATGCAAAGAAAAATTAAAGAAAAAAGAGGTGCAAGATGGAATTGTCCTTGGGCCCTCCCACCCACCCTTATGTTGTGTTTAACGAACCCATCATTTCAGCGACAGGGTCTGCCACACGACTGTGACTGAAATGACTGGTTGGTTTGGGCCCCCACCAAAAAAAAGCAATCAATCTCTCCTTGCACAAACTGGCTCTACAGAGGCAAGATGTCCACCTCATCATCATCCTCTGATTCCTCACCCCTTTCACTGTGTACATCCCCCTCCTCACAGATTATTAATTCGTCCCCATTGGAATCCACCATCTCAGGTCCCTGTGTACTTTGTGGAGGCAATTGCTGCTGGTGAATGTCTCCACGGAGGAATTGATTATAATTCATTTTGATGAACATCATCTTCTCCACATTTTCTGGAAGTATCCTCGTATGCCGATTGCTGACAAGGTGAGCGGCTGCACTAAACACTCTTTCGGAGTACACACTGGAGGGAGGGCAACTTAGGTAGAATAAAGCCAGTTTGTGCAAGGGCCTCCAAATTGCCTCTTTTTCCTGCCAGTATACGTACGGACTGTCTGACGTGCCTACTTGGATGCGGTCACTCATATAATCCTCCACCATTCTTTCAATGGTGAGAGAATCATATGAAGTGACAGTAGACAACATGTCAGTTATCGTTGGCAGGTCCTTCAGTCCGGACCAGATGTCAGCACTCGCTCCAGACTGCCCTGCATCACCGCCAGCGGGTGGGCTCGGAATTCTTAGCCTATTCCTCGCACCCCCAGTTGCGGGAGAATGTGAAGGAGGAGATGTTGACGGGTCACGTTCCGCTTGACTTGACAATTTTCTCACCAGCAGGTCTTTGAACCTCTGCAGACTTGTGTCTGCCGGAAAGAGAGATACAATGTAGGTTTTAAATCTAGGATAGAGCACGGTGGCCAAAATGTAGTCCTCTGATTTCAACAGATTGACCACCCATGAATCCTGGTTAAGCGAATTAAGGGCTCCATCCACAAGTCCCACATGCCTAGCGGAATCGCTCTGTTTTAGCTCCTCCTACAATGTCTCCAGCTTCTTCTGCAAAAGCCTGATGAGGGGAATGACCTGACTCAGGCTGGCAGTGTCTGAACTGACTTCACTTGTGGTAAGTTCAAAGGGTTGCAGAACCTTGCACAACGTTGAAATCATTCTCCACTGCGCTTGAGTCAGGTGCATTCCCCCTCCTTTGCCTATATCGTGGCCAGATGTATAGGCTTGAATGGGCTTTTGCTGCTCCTCCATCCTCTGAAGCATATAGAGGGTTGAATTCCACATCGTTACCACCTCTTGCTTCAGATGATGGCAGGGCAGGTTCAGGACTGTTTGGTGGTGCTCCAGTCTTCTGTACGCAGTGGCTGAATGCCGAAAGTGGCCCGCAATTCTTCGGGCCACCGACAGCATCTCTTGCACGCCCCTGTCGTTTTTTAAATAATTCTGCACCACCAAATTCAATGTATGTGCAAAACATGGGACGTGCTGGAATTTTCCCAGATGTAATGCACACACAATATTGCTGGCATTGTCCGATGTCACAAATCCCCAGGAGAGTCCAACTGGGGTAAGCCATTCTGCGATGATCTTCCTCAGTTTCCGTAAGAGGTTGTCAGCTCTGTGCCTCTTCTGGAAAGCGGTGATACAAAGCGTAGCCTGCCTAGGAACGAGTTGGCATTTGCAAGATGCTGCTACTGGTGCCGCCGCTGCTGTTCTTGCAGCGGGAGGCAATACATCTACCCAGTGGGCTGTCACAGTCATATAGTCCTGAGTCTGCCCTGCTCCACTTGTCCACATGTCCGTGGTTAAGTGGACATTGGGTACAACTGCATTTTTTAGGACACTGGTGAGTCTTTTTCTGAGGTCTGTGTACATTTTCGGTATCGCCTGCCAAGAGAAATGGAACCTAGATGGTATTTGGTACCGGGGACACAGTACCTCAATCAAGTCTATAGTTGCCTCTGAATTAACGGTGGATACCGGAACCACGTTTCTCACCGCCCAGGCTGCCAAGGCCTGAGTTATCTGCTTTGCAGCAGGATGACTGCTGTGATATTTCATCTTCCTTATAAAGAACTGTTGGACAGTCAATTGCTTACTGGAAGTAGTACAAGTGGTCTTCCGACTTCCCCTCTGGGATGACGATCGACTCCCAGCAGCTACAACAGCAGCACCAGCAGCAGTAGGCGTTACACACAAGGATGCATCGGAGGAATCCCAGGCAGGAGAGGACTCGTCAAAATTGCCAGTGACATGGCCAGCAGGACTATTGGCTTTCCTGGGTAAGGAGGAAATTGACACTGAGGGAGTTGGTGGTGTGGTTTGCAGGAGCTTGGTTACAAGAGGAAGGGATTTAGTGGTCAGTGGACTGCTTCCGCTGTCACCCAAAGTTTTTGAACTTGTCACTGACTTATGATGAATGCGCTGCAGGTGACGTATAAGAGAGGATGTTCCGAGGTGGTTAACGTCCTTACCCCTACTTATTACAGCTTGACAAAGGCAACACACGGCTTGACACCTGTTGTCCGCATTTGTGTTGAAATAATTCCACACCGAAGAGCTGATTTTTTTGTATTTTCACCAGGCATGTTAATGGCTATATTCATCCCACGGACAACAGGTGTCTCCCCGGGTGCCTGACTTAAACAAACCACCTCACCATCAGAATCCTCCTTGTCAATTTCCTCCCCAGCGCCAGCAACCCCCATATCCTCATCCTGGTGTACTTCAACAGTGACATCTTCAATTTGACTATCAGGAACTGGACTGCGGGTGCTCCTTCCAGCACTTGCAGGGGGCGTGCAAATGGTGGAAGGTGCAAGCTCTTCCTGTCCAGTGTTGGGAAGGTCAGGCAACGCAACCGACACAATTGGACTCTCCTTGGGTATTTGTGATTTAGAAGAACGCACAGTTCTTTGCTGTGCTTTTGCCAGCTTAAGTCTTTTCATTTTTCTAGCGATAGGATGAGTGCTTCCATCCTCATGTGAAGCTGAACCACTAGCCATGAACATAGGCCAGGACCTCAGCCGTTCCTTGCCACTCCGTGTCGTAAATGGCATATTGGCAAGTTTACGCTTCTCCTCAGACGCTTTTAATTTTGATTTTTGGGTAATTTTACTGAACTTTTGTTTTTTGGATTTTACATGCTCTCTACTATGACATTGGGCATTGGCCTTGGCAGACGACGTTGATGGCATTTCATTGTCTCGGCCATGACTAGTGGCAGCAGCTTCAACACGAGGTGGAAGTGGATCTTGATCTTTCCCTATTTTAACCTCCACATTTTTGTTCTCCATTTTTTAATGTGTGGAATTATATGCCAGTAACTATCAATAGCAATGGCCTACTACTATATATACTGCGCACAACTGAAATGCACCACAGGTATGGATGGATAGTATACTTGACGACACAGAGGTAGGTAGAGCAGTGGCCTTCCGTACCATACTGCTATATATACTGGTGGTCACTGTCAGCAAACTGCAAAACTAAAATGCACCACAGGTATAGAATGTAGATGAATACTATACTTAATGACAACACAGAGGTAGGTACAGCAGTGGCCTTCCGTACCGTACTGCTATATATAGTATACTGGTGGTCACTGTGTCAGCAAACTGCAAAACTATAATGCACCACAGGTATAGAATGTAGATGGATAGTATACTTAATGATGACACAGAGGTAGGTACAGCAGTGGCCTTCCGTACCGTACTGCTATATATAGTATACTGGTGGTCACTGTGTCAGCAAACTGCAAAACTAAAATGCACCACAGGTATAGAATGTAGATGGATAGTATACTTAATGACGACACAGAGGTAGGTACAGCAGTGGCCTTCCGTACCGTACTGCTATATATAGTATACTGGTGGTCACTGTGTCAGCAAACTGCAAAACTAAAATGCACCACAGGTATAGAATGTAGATGGATAGTTTACTTAATGACGACACAGAGGTAGGTACAGCAGTGGCCTTCCGTACCGTACTGCTATATATAGTATACTGGTGGTCACTGTGTCAGCAAACTGCAAAACTAAAATGCACCACAGGTATAGAATGTAGATGGATATGGATAGTATACTTAATGACGACACAGAGGTGGGTACAGCAGTGGCCTTCCGTACCGTACTGCTATATATAGTATACTGGTGGTCACTGTGTCAGCAAAACTCTGCACTGTACTCCTCCTATATAATATTATACTGGTGGTCCCGACTCCCCAGTCCCCACAATAAAGCAGCACACTGAGCACAGATATGGAGTGTTTTTCAGGCAGACAACGTATACTGTCAGCAAAACTCTGCACTGTACTCCTGCTATATAATACAGCTGCTCCCCAGTCCCCACAATTAAGCAGTGTGAGCACAGATATATGCAGCACACTGAGCACAGATATGGAGCATTTTTTTCAGGTAGAGAACGGATATCTGGTGGTCACTGATCAGCAAAACTCTGCACTGTACTCCTCCTATATTATACAGCTGCTCCCCAGTCCTCCCCACAATTAATTAAGCAATAAGCACAATCAAATTCAACAATAACGGAGAGGACCCCGAGCCATACGGGAGAATTCGAGTATGGCTCGGACCCGTGTAAAAAGGGTGAAGTTCGGGGATATTATTCAGAAGTTCCTTGAAGTCAAACCGAACCCGCTCATCAATAATCATCATTATTGCTGTTGAAAAAAGATATCAGGTCCTAACATAGTAACATAGTATCTAAGGTTGAAAAAAGACAATTTGTCCATCAAGTTCAACCTATTTGTGGTCTCCTATGCAGGATTATTTTGGTCTAAATTTTGTCTGATGCTGAAGTCAGCAGTTGTGTTTTATTCCTCTTTTAATAGTAACTATAGTGCGCGACTACGTACCATAACCCTGGATATCCTTATCCATTAGGAATTTATCTAAGCCATTCTTAAAGTTATTGACTGATTCCACCATTACAACTCCCTCAGGCAGGGAATTCCAAACACTTATTGTCCTTACTGTGAAAAAACCTTTATGCCGCATTGTGCGGGTTCTACTCTCCTCTAATCTAAGCGAGTGTCCTCTGTGCTGATCTTACCAAAAACAGGTCCCACACAAGCTCTGTGTATTATCCCCTTATATATTTGTAGATGTTGATCATGTCCCCTCTTAGTCTCCTCTTTTCCAGTGTAAACATGTCTAGCCTTGCAAGCCTTTCCTCGTATTCCAGCGTCTCCATGCCCTTAATTAGTGTGGTCGCCTGCCTCTGAACCTTTTCTAGCTTCAGAATATCCTTTTTATAGTATGGTGCGCAAAATTGCATACAGTATTCAAGATGTGGCCTCACTAGTGATTTATATAATGGGAGTATAATACTCTCGTCCCTTGCATCAATTCCCCGTTTTATGCATGCTAATATCTTATTAACCTTCTTTGCTGCAATCCTACTTTGGGTACCGCTGCTTAGTTTGCTATCTATGTGAACACCTAAGTCTTTTTCCAGTACAGAATCCCCTAATGTTACCCCATTTAGTATGTAGGTGTACTTTTTGTTCTTGCTACCACAGTGCATTACCTTACACTTGTCTGTATTGAAGCGCATTCTCCATTTGGCTGCCAATGCTTATAATTTAACTAAGTCATTCTGAAGAGACTCGGCATCCCCCTCCGTATTTATAACCTTGCACAATTTGGTATCGTCTGCAAAAATTGATACCATAGTCTCTAGACCTTCTGTTAGGTCGTTAATGAAAATGTTTAATTATAGTGGTCCTAGTACAGACCCTTGTGGCACACCACTTAGCACTTCAGTCCAATTTGAAAATGATCCATCAACCACAATGTGCTGCGCCCTATTATCTAACCAATTTTTAACCCAAGTGCATATTGTGCCCCCTTGCCCTATTTCTTATAGCTTATATATAAGTCGCATGTGTGGTACAGTGTCGAAAGCTTTGGAAAAGGCTAAAAAGATTACATCCATATCCTTACCCTGATCAAGGTTCGCACTTACTGTTTCATAGAAAAGCCAAGTAAGTTGGTTTGACATGATCTGTCCTTCACAAATACATGTTGATTCCTTTTAATGACCTTATTGACTTCAAGGAACTTCTGAATAATATCCCTTAGAATAACTTCCAATACTTTTCCCACTATAGATGTAAGACTAACTGGTCTATAATTACCCAGTTCAGCTTTACTTCCCTTTTTGAATATTGGTACTACTTCCACTATATGCCAGTCTTTGGGAACCATACCTGATATAACTGAATCTTTAAAGAACAAAAATAGCGGTCTTGCAAGTTCAGAGTGAAGGTCCATTAGAACCCATGGGTGAATTCCATCGGTACCCGGTGACTTATTAATCTTTACATTTTTTCATCGGTCACAGACTACCTCCTCACTTAATAAGAACTTATCAGTGGGATATTATCATTATTGAGATTGTGTGTAAGTCCCTGAATTTGGTCTTTTCTTGTAAATACCGTTGAAAAAAACTCATTTAGTTTATCCGCTATGTCATTATAATTTTTGACTAAGACTCCCAACTTGTCTTTTAAAAGGCCTATACTCTCCTTTAATCTTTTGCTGTTGATGTATTTAAATATTTTTTTGGGATTCACTTTGCTTTCCTTTGCTACTAGTTTTTCAGTTTCTACTTTAGCAGCTCTAATTTCTTTTTTGCATATTTTATTACAGTCCTTATAGTGCTAAAATTACTCTGCATTCCTGTCAGATTTGTATTTTTTGAATGCTCGCCTTTTCTTGCCCATAAGTTCCTTTATCTTTTTGTTAAGCCACATTGGTTTGGAATTTTTATTCCTTTTTTTGTTGCTCGTGGGAATAAACTTGTGAGTATTTTTAACTAGCAGTGATTTTAATACATCCCATTTCTCTGTAGTATTTTTTCCTTGAAACAAAATTTCCCATTCAATATCCCTTAAATCTTTTTTCATCATGTCAAAGTTGGCTTTGCTAAAGTTTGGAGTCCTAGTTCAGCCAGTGTAAGACTGCTTATGAAAACTGATATTGAATGTGACCATATTATGGTCGCTGTTTCCTATGGGCTCCCCTACTATAATATTTGATACCAATTCCCCATTGTTTGTTAATACCAGGTCTAAGAATGCATTGTACCTAGTAGGTTTCTCGATTAGTTGAACTAAGTAGTTATCATTTAGTGTGTTACCCCTAGCAGTATCAAATGAATCGTTTATCCAATTTATCTCTGGGTATTTAAAACCTCCCATCACTACTATGTCTCCTGCTCCTGCTGCTCTTTCAATTTGCTTCAGTGACAATTCCTTATTGGACACATTAATACCAGGCAGCCTATAGCATAAACCCAATACTAACTTTTTTATTCTTTTACCCCCGCTTGCAATTTCTACCCATAATGTCTCAACAGTGTCTACAGTCCCCTCTTGAATATTTTGCCATATATCAGGTTTTAAAAACGGCTTTACGTAAAGACACACCCCTCCATCCCATTTATTTAATCTGTCTGTCCTGAACAGCGTATAACCCTCTCGATTGACTGTCCAATCATGAGATTCATCCCACCAAGATTCAGTAATGCCTATAATATCATACTGTTTGCTTGCTGCAAGTATTTCTAGTTCACCCTTTTTACCTGTAAGGCTTCTAGCATTTACATACATACAATTAAGATAAGTATTTCCCCTTGTGCTAGGGACATCATTCACTTTATGCAGCATCGATGACCCATAATCGTTATTAGTTAGTATTTTTATAAAACCTTTTTTAGTAATAATCAAATGAAGATCCACAC
This sequence comes from Pseudophryne corroboree, assembly GCF_028390025.1. NCBI lineage: Eukaryota > Metazoa > Chordata > Amphibia > Anura > Myobatrachidae > Pseudophryne > Pseudophryne corroboree. The sequence continues at coordinate 402,939,203 of NC_086448.1, forward strand.
ACACACAGTCATTTAAGACCCAAGTCACAGTTTTATACTAGCTACATTATGGGAAACCACATAGCTACCTTCACAAGCATGATAGAGAAAAACATCATGGAGTAAGAGGATAAACAAAAAACACCTAAACGACAACATTTGACTAACATCGAACAAATAGCACTTATCAAATTGAGTAAAAACACTGACCTTGTCATCAAACCAGCAGACAAGGGGGATGGGGATACTCATCCTCAACAAAGTGACTACTTGGAAGAGGCTAACAAACTATTGGATGACGCTAGCACCTATCAAAAACTGCAAGGAGACCCCACAAACATGTATAAACATCAATTACAGGCGCTACTAAAAGAAGGCCTAAGTTTAGGAATACTGACCACACAGGAGTACACCCGATCATACCAGTGTTCTATTATCTGCCAAAAATACATAAGGATCCAAAAAGAAAAAAAAACACCAGGCAGACCCATCATATCTGGGATAGACTTGGACAGCGCTAGTCTCTCACAATACAATGACACTTTTTTACAGCCATATGTTAAACATCAGAAAGCCTATCTCAGGGACACACCGATATATTGATGAAATTGGAAACCATCACATGGAAAGATGAATATTGGCTAGTTACCAGTGATGTCAAATCATTATATTCAGTTATAGATCACACACAGGGACTGGCCGGCAAACAACACTATTTAGAACAAGACCAAAACATGATGCAGGAACAGAGGGACTTCATCATGAAAAGCATTAGATTTATACTTACACACAACTACGCATGGTTCAATGACAACTATTTACTCCAGGTCACAGGGATCGCGATGGGGATGCGGTTTGCGCCAAGCTATGCTAATCTATTTATGAGCAAGTGGGAAGACGATGTCATCTGGTCTGACCACGAGCTTGGCGCGAACCTCGTCCTCTGGCGTAGGTACATAGATGATGTATTTTTCATCTGGCGGGGTGATGAGGGCTCCCTCACACTATTTATCACACACTTGAACCAGAATAAGTGGAACATACAACTCACCACCATATACAGTAAACTTAAGGTCGAATTCCTAGACTTAAACATATTCATTGTTCACGACAAAATACATACTAACACCTTTAACAAAACAGTTGATGTCAAAAGCTTCATATTAGCCTCAAGTGGCCATCATCCCACCTGGCTGGATGACATCCCAATGGGACAATTTAAGAGACTTAGGAGGAATTGCTCAAGGATCAGGAACTATGAGTTACAAGGAAAGGCTTTAAGTGAGAAATTTAGAGAGAAGAATTATAACACAGGAAAAGTACAGACAGCTTTTGACACAGTCAGAAAAAGTGACAGATCCTCCTTGTTAGACTATAAGAAAAAAAACAGAACAAACAACTGAAAAGAAGGATATATTATTTATAACTCAATACACAAACAAAGCTAATCAGATCAAAAAGGTTTTAAAAAACTTTGGCCCTTCTTACTTCAAGATGAAACACTAGTCTTACCCCCAAAACCTAAAATAGTTACATAAAAATGGACAAGCGGTTACTAAGTAACACAGGAACAACTTCAAAGCCCCGGCGCCGGGTGTGCAGCAATGTGACCAGGAGAGGGAGAAGGACGGATGGGCAGTGGGAGACTGCAGGTGAGTATCTGTTAGTGGAGAGGAGTGTCTGGTATTGGGCTTGTCACGATTCAGGTAATTCATCACCATTTCATACCTTACAAGTGTCTCCTGAGACTGGCCCAGCACTCCAAGCCTGGATTCCACCTGCTCTGTCTGCGTGCAGCACGCTGTGTAACATGGCCTCAGTCTCTCACATGCTAAAGTTCAAACAGACTTTCCCTCCAGATTCAAACATGGGCACAGCCATGTTTGGATTCATCGCATGTTGCTTTACAGCCTATCAGCTGAACTCTGGACTCTGCCTGATTACCCAGCCAATACCTGCTTCCCAGCTGGTATAAATATCCTGCATCAAGGCTGCCTAATCATCAGTCTCTCCTGTTTGTGGAATCTACAGCTTGTTCTTCCAGGTATTCCAGCTCCTGTGATCCAGCGCCACTAAGAGACCCGCACCAGTTACCATCCTGCAGTGCAGCCTGACTTCTGCAGTGTTCCAGCTCTGGTTCCCGGTTATCTGCTACGATCCTGACATTGCCTTCCAGCTTCCAGCGTTGGTCCTGCTCCACTTCCAGCTTCCAGTGGTGTCCTGGTATTGTTCCTCTTCCATTGTCTGCAGCATCGCTCTCTATCCTCCATAGTGAATTTGTTACTGGCTTCCAGCTTCCAGCATTTCAACCACACTGCTTCCATCTTCAAGCAGTGCTCTGTGTCACTATCAGTCTACAGCGGTGCTTCACATCATCTCCAGTTCCACTCTCCATCTCCAGCGGTATCCCTATATCGCTCTGCATATCTGATGACACAACATCGAACCACAGTTCCCATTGATGCTCACCATCGGACTCTAAACTTCAGCGGTGAGTTCAGTACACCTTTTGTTCTCACTGGTTCCATCCATTATTCTCTGCAGTACTGCCAAGTACCATTTCAACTTCTGTGCTCCTATGTTTACCCCAGCCTCTGTGTATCATCTGCTGGGCAGTACCAGCTTGTTCCTTACCTCAGCAGTTAGCTGTGGCATACGGACTCTCCAACTCCAGATTTGGCAAGGACTTTAACATCTTGTTCTGCAAAGCCACAGCACGCATTACCCCAGAGTTTCTAGAAACTGTACTGTATATATCCCTGCACGCCTACTGTTGAAGTCATTACATAACCAAGGTGTCTAAACTGTGTGTTCAATAAACTGACTTTTATTTTTATAATTCCGTTGTCGTGGTCACGCCTTCGGGCAGTTGGTACTAGATCTCCTGTATGTCTTGGAACCCTATTCTACCTTCACGGTTCACTTACACTCCAGGCCCTACAACTGAGGCCTCCCCAGGTCAGCCTCAGCCCTCAGTTGTGACAGGGCTCTCTGGAGCCCGCATCAGTGCACTCCCTCCCAAGACAAACGGTCAGCACAGCAGACGAATGAGGCACCCGGGAAGTCCCATACCAGGAAAAACCGAGGTAGCCTACACGTCCCCTGAGGCTGAATCAGTCCAGAGCCCCTGTGGAATCCCGACGTCTGCCCGCACCCGGACCTCTCACCAACACGGCCGCAACAGTAAGAGCATGGACTTAATTTGTTAAAAGGACACCACAAAGGTACGGGACGCCGTTCTCTGTTTCATTTAACTGGCACCTATTATCATCTAAGGAGTCAAAGACTATCACCTATTTGAGAATTTTTTTTAAAACAACAGAATTTACGAGGACGTATCCATTATTGTACAGAAAGTAAATTTCTGAAATATACAGTACCTACATCAGACTGACAGTGTTAACAGCGGAGGAAATATCCTCCTCTAGTTGAACTATCATTTATTTGTGCATGCACATTTGTTATTAATTCATTCTGGCATTGAAATATACGGAAATATCTTGCTATATTAATAAAATATTATTTTGTTACATACGTTATCCTTCCTAATTACGCACAGAGAAAGTACATTCACCTTGTTCATTTATGAAGATGTTGAACAGTAGCGGTTTAAGGGGATAATTCAGAGTTAATCGCAGCAGCAATTTTTTTAGCATGGTAAATACAGGCTGCTTTATTTTTACACTGCAATTTAGAATTCAGTTTGAACAAACCCCTCCCAAATCTAACCCTCTCTGCACGTTATATCTGCGCCCCCCCCCCTCTCCCCCCCCCCCCACTGCAGTGCACAAGGTTTTGCCCAACTTCTAACAAGTTTGCTGCTGCAATCAACTCTGAATTACCCTTTAAGTACAGACCCTTGTGGCACACCACTTAGTACTTCAGACCATTTTGAAAAAGTTCCATTTACCACCACTCGCTGCTCCCTTTTATCCAACCAATTTCTATCCCAAGTGCAAATTGTGCTCCCTAGCCCAAGTTCTCTTAATTTATATATGTGTCTCAAGTACTGTATTGAAAGCTGTAGCAAAGTAAAAAAATATTACAGCCACCTCTTTTGTGATGTCTCTGATATCTCTGAACACACAATTGTTATTTCTTGTGCTTTAACAAGCTTTATTTTATTATTTTATGAGAGGGATGAGGACTTCCATCTTCATGAGAAGCTGAACCACCAGTCATGATCATAGGCCAAGGCCTTTCCCTGCCACTTCATGTTGTAAATGGCATATTGCCAATTTTAAATTTCTTATCAAATATATATATATTTTTGTTATTAATTTTGCTTCTTGGATTTTAATGCCCTCTATGACATTGGCCTTAACAGATGACGTTGATTGAATTGCATCATCAATGTCATGACTAGTGGCAGCAGCAGCTTCAGCATTAGTACTAGGAACTGGGAGTGGTTCCTGATCTTTCACTATTTTTTCCTCCAAATTTTTGTTCTCCAATTCACAGGACAGTGCCCCTTTACTCTTACAGCACAAAGAACAGTGCCCCTTTATTTTCACAGCACCCCTGTATTTTAACAACAGCCCTGTATTTTTACAGCATACAGGACAGGACCAGCACCCCTGTATTTTAACAACACCCCTGTATTTTTACAGCATACAGGACAGGGCCAGTGTACCTTTAATTTAACAACACCCCAGTATTTTTACAGCATACAGGACAGGGCCAGTGTACCTTTATTTTAACAACACCCCTGTATTTTTACAGCATACATGTCATGGCCAGTGTACCTTTATTTTAACAACACCCCTGTATTTTTACAGCATAAAAGAAAGGGACATAGCACCCCTGTATTTTCACAGCATCCTGTATTTCTGCTGCGGGGTACACTGGGCTCCACAAGGATAGACATTGGGGTGTAGAGTAGGATCTTGATCTGAAGCACCAACAGGCTCAAAAGCTTTGACCTTCTTCCCAAGATACATAGCGCCGCCTCCTTTATCACCCCGCCTCCGTGCACAGGAGCTCAGTTTGTAGTTGGTGCTTGCAGTGCAAGCATGTAACAGGAAGAGCTGCTCACAGCAGCTCTAGAAAAGCTTTTTCTGAGGAAAAAAGAAGACTACAAGGGCTGCAGCAGAGGCACAGATTGTGTTAGATGTCAGTAGACATTGCCTGCTGCAGCTCCATCTCTCCCCCAGCGGTGCTGTACACTCCCGCGCCCTGGTTGCCAGGTACCTACAGCAGGAGGCTCCGGTTTTCTTCCAAGTTAGTCACACATGGCTGGGGCTCTCCGGGATCGCGTGGCCACACTTCAGGAAGAGGTAACTGGGTCCTGCTTGCTGGACCCGCACTTTATCGCGATCTGGCGCGGCTGGTGGGAGGCGGGCCGCGCGCGCTGGCGGTGGACACTGTAGCAGTACAGGCAATCCCACTAGATCACCAGGGCATGGGTGCAGGTCAGGTTTTCTCTCTAAACCTTTTTACAAGTAGCCTGCAGTACCCGGTGGTTTTGCCAGCAGTGGGGATAAGGCTTAGAACTGGAGCCCCTTCCCCAGCCCCAGGGTGCCATTTTCAGCAAATGTTACTGCCCTGGAGCTGCATATCTGTCTCTCCCTCACTCCCTGTCAGTGTTTGGGCGCCATTTCTCTCAGCTACACTGTTCCTGGGACTGCTTGGGCAAATCCTCCTTTGCAAAGCCGCCTGGTTGTCAGCGCTGTGACTTTACATGACACTTTAGTATTCTACATGTCAATTAGACAGTGTTAGTTAAGAAAGAGTGCATTTAGTCAGGGTTCTCTGGTACAAATACCCTGTGATATACATCCAGTTCTTACTGTGCACTGTTATATCTATTGACTTCATAGCTATATATATAACTGGTCCATTGCAGTATTATTGTTAGCAATAACCTCTGCATTGTATAACTGTGACTATATGTGTGTGCATTAGCTTGCTGAGGAATTTCCATTTCGTGTCTCTCACTCAACTTGCTATCCCTATAGTTTATAACCTGAGGGGGCTTGGTGCGTCAGGTTTTATAATTTTATAGGATTTTCACAAGATATACTTTAATACATATTTTTCTTTGTGATTTTAGTCACTATATCTCTCCTGTATCTCTGCTTGTGCTGACTACACTGCGCAGGGGTTTGGGCAAGAGGTCTTGTGCTGCTGACAATTGTACTGTGTTACCTGATACTGCAAATTTTATCATGTCTGCTTCTGAAGGTAACGGTTCTGGGGCTGAACACACTGCTGGTGTTGCTGAAGCCACAGTTCCCTATGAGGAGACCATAGCAGCTGTGGGCTCTGGCTCTGGGGGCTCCTTGCCCCCCAGTGGAACTGTGGCAACGGGGGTGCATAATGACCCACCGTGGGCTACTTTCTCCACACTTCTACATACGCTAGTTACTAAATTAACACCCCCTATGGGACCTCCTTTACCGGTGCAACCGTATGTGGTCCCTGCAGCTAACCCGCCGTGGGCAGATAATTTGTCTGATCAATTGAAGAAGTTGAACCTGTCCTTAACTACTAAAAAGTCTGACCCTCGTTCGCCTAAGACCAAGGGGTCCTCTAAGCGAGCTCTTATCTCCTCACAATCCACTGCTGTCACTGACACCCCGTCTGATGAAGATGGAGCTTACACTGACCCCACAGATTCTGACACAGATACTGCTGAGGGGGAGGGTATTTCACATGTGGATGTTCCTGATCTTTTGGAGGCTTTTAAGTTGATTTTACAGATTACGGATGATCCCGAGCCATCCGCCCCTCCTAAGAAACCAGATAGGTTCAAGCGTCAGAAGGTGGTTAAACAAGTTTTACCTCACTCTGACCACCTAGTGGATATACGTCAGGAACCCTGGGGAAACCCGGGAAAGAAGTTTGTACCTCAAAAGGCAGGTGCTGGGCCTCATGGTGTCAGCATTCGACATGGTGGAGTATGCTCAATTCTATTCTCACCCCCTACAGAGGCTGATTCTAGCCAAGTGGGATGGCCTGCTTCACCAGATCAGGTCTCACATGATCTCATTGACTCCGGAGGTCCATCTGTTGCTGCACTGGTGGCTCCAGGACCAACAATTGTGCAGGGGCCGTCCCTTCTGGATATCCGACTGGGTCCTGTTGACGACAGATGCCACTGTAAGAGGTTGGGACGCGGTGCTGGAGCAACACTCCCTTCAGGGTCGGTGGACCAAGGAGGAATCTCTCCTCTCGATCAACATTCTGGAATTGCGAGCGGTCTTCAATGCGTTGAACCTGGCCCAGCATTTAATTCAGAACCGTCCTTTTCAAGTACAGTAGGACAACGCCACCACAGTGGCTTACATAAATCATCAAGGCGGCACTCGAAGCCGTTTGGCAATGAAGGAAGTCTCACGGATTCTACAATGGGTGGAACGCCATCTACTGGCCATATCAGCAATATTCATTCCGGGGGTCCTGAATTGTGAAGTGGACTTTCTCAGTCATCAGGACGTACATGCCGGAGAGTAGGGCCTCCATCCAGAAGTGTTTCAACTCCTAGTGGAAAAGTGGGGCCTTCCAGACGTAGATCTGCTGGCATCTCGACACAATCGCAAGGTTCCGGTCTTCGGAGCAAGGACAAGGGATCCTCAAGCAGCATTCGTGGATGCGCTGGGGGTGTTCCGTTGAGGTTTCGGCTGCCGTATGTGTTCCCTCCGGTGTCACTCCTGCCCAGGGTAATTCAGAAGTTCAAGCAAGAAAGAGGAATTCTGCTTCTCATAGCTCCAGCGTGGCCCAGACGGCACTGGTTCTCAGACCTGCAGGGCCTATCGTCAGAGCGTCCAATTCTACTTCCACAACGCCCAGACCTCCTTGTTCAAGGCCCCTGTGTCTACCAGGACCTAGCCCGGCTGTCTTTGACGGTATGGCTCTTGAAGCTTCCATCTTGAGGGCTAAATGGTTTTCTGAGGCGGTCATTCAAACTATGTTGCGGGCCCGCAAACCGGCTTCTGCTCGGATTTACTACAGGGTCTGGCATTCTTACTTTGTTTGGTGTGCATCTAACAATTATGACGTTTCCAAGTTTAGTATAGCCAAGCTGTTGGCCTTTCTTCAGCAGGGCCTAGACTTAGGCCTGCGTCTGGCCACCCTCAAGGTTCAAATATCTGCCTTGTCGGTGTGGTTTCAGAGAAAGATTGCGACCTTACCTGATGTGCATACCTTTACTCAGGGCGTGTTGCGTATCCAACCTCCCTATGGTTCCGCCTGTGGCTCCTTGGGACTTGTCGGTGGTTTTGGAGGTGTTACAAGAGTCTCCGTTTGAACCTCTTGGTTCAGCTGATCTTAAGTGGCTTTCCCTTAAGTTGGTGTTTCTGCTGGCTATTGCTTCAGCTAGAAGAGTGTCGGATTTGGGTGCCTTGTCTTGTAGTTCCCCATATCTGATATTTCACCGTGACCAAGTGGTTCTTAGGACTCGTCCCGGATATTTACCTAAGGTGGTTTCTTCGTTCCACCTTAACCAGGAGATTGTGGTTCCGGCACTTGTTTCTCCTGATCTGTCTCCCAAAGAGCGGTTTTTGCATGTGGTACGGGCTCTCCGTATCTATGTGAAGAGAACTGCTTCTATTAGGAAATCTGATTCTCTCTTTTGGCTGTTTGGATTTCACAAACGGGGCTGGCCTGCTCACAAGCAAACTTTGGCCAGATGGATTAGAATGGTGATTGCACATGCTTATGTGAGGGCTGGTCTATCAGCTCCTGCTCACATTACAGCCCATTATACTCTGTCCGTTGGACCTTCTTGGGCGGCCCGCCGTGGTGTGACCCTTGAACAATTGTGCAAGGCGGCTACGTGGTCCTCTGTGAACACGTTCATAAGGTTCTATGCCTTCGATACTGCCACTTCCCAGGATGCTTCCTTTGGATGCCGGGTTCTTGTGCCTGCTACAGTGCATCCCCTCCCATAAGGAACTGCTTTAGGACATCCCCAATGTCTATCCTTGTGGAGCCCAGTGTACCACACAGCAGAAAATGAGTTTTATGGTAAGAAATGACCTTTGTTAAAACTCTTTCTGCGAGGTACACTGGGATCCACAAGGCACCCACCCTGACGCACTTAGCTTCTTTGGGTTGATATGGCATTAGCTGCTGACACTTCTCCTGTCGGGAGAGTGTTGTGTTTTTTGCAACTTGCAGTTCTCGTCTCTTTTACTTGCTACTGCATTGGGCTGGTTAACAAAACTGAGCTCCTGTGCACGGAGGCGGGGTGATATAGGAGGCGGCACTATGCATCTTGGGAAGAAGGTCAAAGCTTTTGAGCCTGTTGGTGCTTCGGATCAAGATCCTACTCTACACCCCAATGTCTATCCTTGTGGAGCCCAGTGTACCTCGCAGAAAGAGTTTTAACAAAGGTAAGTTCTTACCATAAAACTAGTTTTTAACAACACCCCTGTATTTTTACAGCATACAGAACAGGACCAGAAGCCCTGTATTTTAACAATACCCCTGTATTTTTCAGCATACAGGACAACACCAGCACCCCTGTATTTTAACAGCACCCCTGTATTTTTACAGCATACAGGACAGGGCCAGTGTACCTTTATTTTAACAACATCCCTATATTTTTACAGCCTACAGGACAGAGGCAGTGTACCATTATTTTAACAACACCCCTGTATTTTTACAGCATACAGGACAGGGCCAGAACCAGAGCCGGCCATAGGCATAGGCAAACTAGGCAATTGCCTGGGGCATCTGATATGCCTAGGTGCATCATAAGCTTCTGCTGATTAAAATGATATGCAGCATGCCTATATTCTGTATGTAGCATTTTATATGCAGATACAGCCACAGTCTCACACAGTATATAGGCATGCTGCATATCAGTTTAATCAGCAGAAGCTGCTTGTGCATCCTAGCCACATAGCAATGCAAATAAGATGCATTTTCATTAAAAAAAGTGCCCAACGTTAGCATTGATGCAAGATTTGTGAGGACACATCTGTATCCAAGCAGAGGCAGAGGTCACAGTGTTAGTGGAAGTGTGAGTGCTGTGTGCATGTGAGTGGGTTGGTTGTGCAGTAGTGTTCAGAATATGTGTAAGGAGCATTATGTGTGTCATGTAAAAATGCATTAATAATGTGCAACATATGTGTAAAGGGCCACTATGTGTGTCATTATGTGTATAAGGGCATTAATAATGTGTGGCATATGTGTAAGGTACATTATGTGTAAAAGGGCATTAATAAAGGTTGTCATAATGTGTAAGGTGCATTATGTTCATAAGGACATTAATGTGTCTCATATGTGTAAGGGGCATTACTGCGTGGAATTGTGTATAAATGCATTACTAATGTGTGGCATTATGTGTATAAGGTGCTCTACTATGTGGCGTTGCAAATAGAAAGGGCACTACTGTGTCGTCTAATGTGAATAAAAAGCAATAAGGTGTGGTATAATGTGAATAAGGAGCAATTCAGTGTGATGTAATGTGAATAAGGGGCTCTACTGTGAGGAGTAACGTTTATAAGGTAAAGTGATACTACTGTGGGATGTAATATGAATTATGGACACTATCGCAAGATAAAATGTGAATAAAGTTGCAGTACTGTGTGGCGTAATTGGAATTGGGGTTACTATTGTGTGGCCATGCCCCTTCCCAGCAAGAAGATGCCCCTTTTTGGGCTGTGCGTCAAATGTGCGAACTGTTCCTATTTAAAATATAGGGGGTACAAGGACTGCTGTGGGTGAGCGGTGATGGTGCTGGGAAAGAGGTGCAAGGTCAGAGGCAGAACCAGCGGTGGTGCTAGGGGGCACCAGCCAAAATCTTGCCTAGGGCATCATATTGGTTAGGGCCAGCTCTGGCCTGAACCCCTGTATTTTAACAACATCCCTGTATTTTTACAGCATACAAGACAGGGACACAGCACCCTTGTATTTTAACAACACCCCTGTATTTTTACAGCATACAAGACAGGGTCAGTGTACCTTTATTTTAACAACACCCCTGTATTTTTACAGCATACTGGACAGGGACACAGCACACCTGTATTTTAACAACACCCCTGTATTTTTACAGCATACAGGACAGGGCCAGTGTATCTTTATTTTAACTATACCCCTGTATTTTTACAGCATACAAGACAGGGACACAGCACCCCTGTATTTTCACAGCGCCCATGTTTTTTAACAAAACCCCTGTATTTTTACAGCCTACAGGACAGGGACAGTGTACCATTATTTTAACAACACCCCTGTATTTTTACAGCCTACAGGACAGGGCCAGCACCGCTGTATTTTAACAACACCCCTGTATTTTTACAGCATACAAGAAAGGAACACAGCACCCTTGTATTTTCACAGCACCCCTGTATTTTAACAACACCCCTGTATTTTTATAGCACACAGAACAGAGCCAGCACCCCTGTATTTTAACAACATCCCTGTATTTTTACAGCATACAAGAGAGTGCCCCTGTACAGCACAGGACAGCTACATCCTTGTACTGTACCCCTAACAGCACAGGACACCACCCCTAACGGCACACAGGACAACACCCCTAAAGAGCACACACTGACCCCACCTGATGCCACCATCCACAGAGAGACAGAGGTCTGTCTCCCTCACTCTCCAAGTCCAGATTAAAAATGGTGGCAACATAATACTCATATGGAATCTGAAATCTGTGAGAATCTGACAGCGGGATGATGAGGTTTTGCCTCATTTGGGGATCCGACTGCACATGTGCTGCAAATGCATTGTGCATGCACCAAGGCTAAATTGGGATTGCAATTTAGTGAAATGAAATAGCAATTTGATTGACAGGAAGTGACAGTTCATGGGAATTAACATGATGTTTGTGGGGAGTGGTTGGAAAAACACAGGCGGATCATGGCTGTTTTTGGGGCGTGTATCTGACGTCATGGTCCCAGTGAAACTGCATTCTCATTATTCAGAGTAGCCCTGGGTTAACCATAATTGTCAATTGTATTTGATTTCTGCATACGCATCACATTTTTGCCGCTTATGCTTATAAAATATTGTTTATCATATTTGTATTATCTACTGTGTGTTTGTGAAAACATTTTTAATTAAAAATACTAAAATTTGCACACTTTTAGCATACTGAAAAGCTGAATGAGAAAATGTTTGTCTTTGTAAAATTGCTGAATTGGCCAACCACAAAACTACACAAATTCACCTAAATTAGTTGATGAGCATTCTTCAGATGGCATTTAAGGAATCACACTGGACAATTGATTTACTCATGTCAAAGAATATAATGAATGTTTATCTGGCATTTCAGGAATGACAGAGCATGCTATGCATTGAACAGTGATCATCACAACAATGTCACTATTATTTCCCTGACAAATACCCAGACACTATGTGGGATTTATGCCTCAGAAAGCAGTTCATTTAGTGAAGTGACAAAGGAGAACCAATATCAGGGTTTATGAATCAGGATCTGTGGAGGAACAGAAAAAGTAGACAGTGAGACATTCTCTTCTGGAAAAACAGAACTTACTTGAAGAAGTCAGTTACTGGAGCATTCAATAAAACAGATAAATACAAATCTAAGTCAATAGATTTGTGAAGCTCTAATAATTCATTAGTACTGTATACAATATATCAGTCAGTATCAGTCAGAGTGAGGGAGTATTGATCCTAACACTGGTAAATACTGTACAGGTACAGGTTTAAGTGTATACTTCCTTGTTAATATCAAGTTGATAGCAGTTTTTAGTATAATCTAATGTAGGTCACGCAACCCCAATCCACATAAAATATTTACAAATATACTTACACACAAAATACTTTGCATGTAAGCATATTTGTAAATATTTTATGTGGGTTGGGGCCGCGTGACCGGCTGCCGGGATCCTGGCGGTCAGCGTCCCAACGCCGGGATCCCAGCTGTGGAATGCTGGCGGGGGGGGGGGGGGGGGGGGGGGGAGTGCAACGAAGCCCCTTGCAGGGCTTGCCACATGTTCTATTCCCACTCTATGGGTGTCGTGGACACCCGTTAGTGGAAATTGTCCTTTCTAGTTGGCATGCCGACTGTCGGTATTTTCAGTGTTCAGGATGCAGGCGGAGGTTATGTGACCAACTACATCCCTTCTATGCAATGTGTTAGATGAACACTTTTCTAAATAAGCAGTTGCAAGTAATTCTGAGCAACAGTATTACTCACTCATAACACAAATACAAATATTTTTATTTCACTGCAGCAATGGTTTATACCTCCGTATTAGTTATAATTAGAGATGAGCTGGTCTGGTTCTCCGGGAATTGGACTAACGCAAGCAATGCAATCAGAGCTGGGATCTGAGTCTGACTCAGGGTTTCACGCCTGACTCTCACCAAAACAAGGAAAACCGTCATCCTCCCGGTTTTGGATTCTATATAAAGCCACCAGGTGATCGCGCCATTTCACTCTGGCTGTGGAGGTTGTAGTAAATGGACACGTCCGTGCGGTGTCCTTCCAGGGGTGCACTGTTTTGTCCATCAAGGGGCTGAGGCTGCTACAGGGGTACCTTATACTTGCCTGCTTTTGAAAACTATTTTTAGGGAGAAAATAAACATAAGAATATAGGCAGTCCGACTGCGTGCAGTTGAGGGGAGGTGTCATGCTCTGACCAAAGGGGTGTGTCTAACTCCACCTATGGGTGTATCTATTGCCACTTGAGTTTGTACTGCAATAGCAGGTGAAACCTATAGTACTAAGTAGAGATGAGCGGGTTCGGTTTCTTTGAATCCGAACCCGCACGAACTTCACTTTTTTTTCCACGGGTCCGAGCGACTCGGATCTTCCCGCCTTGCTCGGTTAACCCGAGCGCGCCCGAACGTCATCATGACGCTGTCGGATTCTCGCGAGGCTCGGATTCTATCGCGAGACTCGGATTCTATATAAGGAGCCGCGCGTCGCCGCCATTTTCACTCGTGCATTGAGATTGATAGGGAGAGGACGTGTCTGGCGTCCTCTCCATTAGAATAGAGATAGATAGATTAGATAGAGAGAGATTGTGCAGAGTCGCAGACAGAGTTAGTTTACCACAGTCAGTGACCAGTGCAGTTGCTAGTTAACTTTTATTTAATATAATATATCCGTTCACTTCTCTCTGCTATATCCGTTCTCTGCCTGAAAAAAAAAACGATACACAGCACAGTCAGTCACACAGTGTGACTCAGTCTGTGTGCACTCAGCTCAGCCCAGTGTGCTGCACAGTCATCAATGTATAAATTAAAAGCTTATAATTAATTGTGGGGGAGACTGGGGAGCACTGCAGGTTGTTAGCAGGAGCCAGGAGTACAATTATATTAATTAACAGTGCACACTTTTGCTGCAGGAGTGGTGACCAGTGCCTGACCACCAGTATAGTATTGTTGTATACTACTAATATCTCTTTAAATATCAACCAGTCTATATTAGCAGCAGACACAGTACAGTGCGGTAGTTCACGGCTGTGGCTACCTCTGTGTCGGCACACGGCAGGCAGTCCGTCCGACCAGAATTGTATTATTTATTATTATATACCTACCACCTAACCGTGGTTTTTTTTTCATTCTTTATACCGTCATAGTGTCATCCTAATTGTTACGAGTATACTACTATCTCTTTATCAACCAGTGTACAGTGCGGTAGTTCACGGCTGTGGCTACCTCTGTGTCGGCACACGGCAGGCAGTCCGTCCGACCAGAATTGTATTATTTATTATTATATACCTACCACCTAACCGTGGTTTTTTTTTCATTCTTTATACCGTCATAGTGTCATCCTAATTGTTACGAGTATACTACTATCTCTTTATCAACCAGTGTACAGTGCGGTAGTTCACGGCTGTGGCTACCTCTGTGTCGGCACACGGCAGGCAGTCCGTCCGACCAGAATTGTATTATTTATTATTATATACCTACCACCTAACCGTGGTTTTTTTTTCATTCTTTATACCGTCATAGTGTCATCCTAATTGTTACGAGTATACTACTATCTCTTTATCAACCAGTGTACAGTGCGGTAGTTCACGGCTGTGGCTACCTCTGTGTCGGCACACGGCAGGCAGTCCGTCCGACCAGAATTGTATTATTTATTATTATATACCTACCACCTAACCGTGGTTTTTTTTTCATTCTTTATACCGTCATAGTGTCATCCTAATTGTTACGAGTATACTACTATCTCTTTATCAACCAGTGTACAGTGCGGTAGTTCACGGCTGTGGCTACCTCTGTGTCGGCACACGGCAGGCAGTCCGTCCGACCAGAATTGTATTATTTATTATTATATACCTACCACCTAACCGTGGTTTTTTTTTCATTCTTTATACCGTCATAGTGTCATCCTAATTGTTACGAGTATACTACTATCTCTTTATCAACCAGTGTACAGTGCGGTAGTTCACGGCTGTGGCTACCTCTGTGTCGGCAGTCGGCAGGCAGTCCGTCCATCCATAATTGTATTATTATTATAATATATACCACCTAACCGTGGTTTTTTTTTCATTCTTTATACCGTCATAGTGTCATACTAGTTGTTACGAGTATACTACTATCTCTTTATCAACCAGTGTACAGTGCGGTAGTTCACGGCTGTGGCTACCTCTGTGTCGGCAGTCGGCAGGCAGTCCGTCCATCCACAATTGTATTATTATTATAATATATACCACCTAACTGTGGTTTTTTTTGCATTCTTTATACCGTCGTCATAGTGTCATACTAGTTGTTACGAGTATACTACTATCTCTTTATCAACCAGTGTACAGTGCGGTAGTTCACGGCTGTGGCTACCTCTGTGTCGGCAGTCGGCAGGCAGTCCGTCCATCCATAATTGTATTATTATTATAATATATACCACCTAACCGTGGTTTTTTTTTCATTCTTTATACCGTCGTCATAGTGTCATACTAGTTGTTACGAGTATACTACTATCTCTTTATCAACCAGTGTACAGTGCGGTAGTTCACGGCTGTGGCTACCTCTGTGTCGGCAGTCGGCAGGCAGTCCGTCCATCCATAATTGTATTATTATTATAATATATACCACCTAACCGTGGTTTTTTTTTCATTCTTTATACCGTCGTCATAGTGTCATACTAGTTGTTACGAGTATACTACTATCTCTTTATCAACCAGTGTACAGTGCGGTAGTTCACGGCTGTGGCTACCTCTGTGTCGGCAGTCGGCAGGCAGTCCGTCCATCCATAATTGTATTATTATTATAATATATACCACCTAACCGTGGTTTTTTTTTCATTCTTTATACCGTCGTCATAGTGTCATACTAGTTGTTACGAGTATACTACTATCTCTTTATCAACCAGTGTACAGTGCGGTAGTTCACGGCTGTGGCTACCTCTGTGTCGGCAGTCGGCAGGCAGTCCGTCCATCCATAATTGTATTATTATTATAATATATACCACCTAACCGTGGTTTTTTTATACCACCTAACCGTGGCAGTCCGTCCATAATTGTATACTAGTATCCAATCCATCCATCTCCATTGTTTACCTGAGGTGCCTTTTAGTTCTGCCTATAAAATATGGAGAACAAAAAAGTTGAGGTTCCAAAATTAGGGAAAGATCAAGATCCACTTCCACCTCGTGCTGAAGCTGCTGCCACTAGTCATGGCCGAGACGATGAAATGCCAGCAACGTCGTCTGCCAAGGCCGATGCCCAATGTCATAGTACAGAGCATGTCAAATCCAAAACACCAAATATCAGAAAAAAAAGGACTCCAAAACCTAAAATAAAATTGTCGGAGGAGAAGCGTAAACTTGCCAATATGCCATTTACCACACGGAGTGGCAAGGAACGGCTGAGGCCCTGGCCTATGTTCATGGCTAGTGGTTCAGCTTCACATGAGGATGGAAGCACTCAGCCTCTCGCTAGAAAACTGAAAAGACTCAAGCTGGCAAAAGCACCGCAAAGAACTGTGCGTTCTTTGAAATCCCAAATCCACAAGGAGAGTCCAATTGTGTCGTTTGCGATGCCTGACCTTCCCAACACTGGACGTGAAGAGCATGCGCCTTCCACTATTTGCATGCCCCCTGCAAGTGCTGGAAGGAGCACCCGCAGTCCAGTTCCTGATAGTCAGATTGAAGATGTCAGTGTTGAAGTACACCAGGATGAGGAGGATATGGGTGTTGCTGGGGAGGAAATTGACCAGGAGGATTCTGATGGTGAGGTGGTTTGTTTAAGTCAGGCACCCGGGGAGACACCTGTTGTCCGTGGGAGGAATATGGCCGTTGACATGCCAGGTGAAAATACCAAAAAAATCAGCTCTTCGGTGTGGAGGTATTTCACCAGAAATGCGGACAACAGGTGTCAAGCCGTGTGTTCCCTTTGTCAAGCTGTAATAAGTAGGGGTAAGGACGTTAACCACCTCGGAACATCCTCCCTTATACGTCACCTGCAGCGCATTCATAATAAGTCAGTGACAAGTTCAAAAACTTTGGGTGACAGCGGAAGCAGTCCACTGACCAGTAAATCCCTTCCTCTTGTAACCAAGCTCACGCAAACCACCCCACCAACTCCCTCAGTGTCAATTTCCTCCTTCCCCAGGAATGCCAATAGTCCTGCAGGCCATGTCACTGGCAAGTCTGACGAGTCCTCTCCTGCCTGGGATTCCTCCGATGCATCCTTGCGTGTAACGCCTACTGCTGCTGGCGCTGCTGTTGTTGCCGCTGGGAGTCGATGGTCATCCCAGAGGGGAAGTCGTAAGCCCACTTGTACTACTTCCAGTAAGCAATTGACTGTTCAACAGTCCTTTGCGAGGAAGATGAAATATCACAGCAGTCATCCTACTGCAAAGCGGATAACTGAGTCCTTGACAACTATGTTGGTGTTAGACGTGCGTCCGGTATCCGCCGTTAGTTCACAGGGAACTAGACAATTTATTGAGGCAGTGTGCCCCCGTTACCAAATACCATCTAGGTTCCACTTCTCTAGGCAGGCGATACCGAGAATGTACACGGACGTCAGAAAAAGACTCACCAGTCTCCAAAAAAATGCAGTTGTACCCAATGTCCACTTAACCACGGACATGTGGACAAGTGGAGCAGGGCAGGGTCAGGACTATATGACTGTGACAGCCCACTGGGTAGATGTATGGACTCCCGCCGCAAGAACAGCAGCGGCGGCACCAGTAGCAGCATCTCGCAAACGCCAACTCTTTCCTAGGCAGGCTACGCTTTGTATCACCGCTTTCCAGAATACGCACACAGCTGAAAACCTCTTACGGCAACTGAGGAAGATCATCGCGGAATGGCTTACCCCAATTGGACTCTCCTGTGGATTTGTGGCATCGGACAACGCCAGCAATATTGTGTGTGCATTAAATATGGGCAAATTCCAGCACGTCCCATGTTTTGCACATACCTTGAATTTGGTGGTGCAGAATTTTTTAAAAAACGACAGGGGCGTGCAAGAGATGCTGTCGGTGGCCAGAAAAATTGCGGGACACTTTCGGCGTACAGGCACCACGTACAGAAGACTGGAGCACCACCAAAAACTACTGAACCTGCCCTGCCATCATCTGAAGCAAGAAGTGGTAACGAGGTGGAATTCAACCCTCTATATGCTTCAGAGGTTGGAGGAGCAGCAAAAGGCCATTCAAGCCTATACAATTGAGCACGATATAGGAGATGGAATGCACCTGTCTCAAGTGCAGTGGAGAATGATTTCAACGTTGTGCAAGGTTCTGATGCCCTTTGAACTTGCCACACGTGAAGTCAGTTCAGACACTGCCAGCCTGAGTCAGGTCATTCCCCTCATCAGGCTTTTGCAGAAGAAGCTGGAGGCATTGAAGAAGGAGCTAACACGGAGCGATTCCGCTAGGCATGTGGGACTTGTGGATGCAGCCCTTAATTCGCTTAACAAGGATTCACGGGTGGTCAATCTGTTGAAATCAGAGCACTACATTTTGGCCACCGTGCTCGATCCTAGATTTAAAGCCTACCTTGGATCTCTCTTTCCGGCAGACACAGGTCTGCTGGGGTTGAAAGACCTGCTGGTGACAAAATTGTCAAGTCAAGCGGAACGCGACCTGTCAACATCTCCTCCTTCACATTCTCCCGCAACTGGGGGTGCGAGGAAAAGGCTCAGAATTCCGAGCCCACCCGCTGGCGGTGATGCAGGGCAGTCTGGAGCGACTGCTGATGCTGACATCTGGTCCGGACTGAAGGACCTGACAACGATTACGGACATGTCGTCTACTGTCACTGCATATGATTCTCTCAACATTGATAGAATGGTGGAGGATTATATGAGTGACCGCATCCAAGTAGGCACGTCACACAGTCCGTACTTATACTGGCAGGAAAAAGAGGCAATTTGGAGGCCCTTGCACAAACTGGCTTTATTCTACCTAAGTTGCCCTCCCACAAGTGTGTACTCCGAAAGAGTGTTTAGTGCCGCCGCTCACCTTGTCAGCAATCGGCGTACGAGGTTACATCCAGAAAATGTGGAGAAGATGATGTTCATTAAAATGAATTATAATCAATTCCTCCGCGGAGACATTGACCAGCAGCAATTGCCTCCACAAAGTACACAGGGAGCTGAGATGGTGGATTCCAGTGGGGACGAATTGATAATCTGTGAGGAGGGGGATGTACACGGTGATATATCGGAGGGTGAAGATGAGGTGGACATCTTGCCTCTGTAGAGCCAGTTTGTGCAAGGAGAGATTAATTGCTTCTTTTTTGGGGGGGGTCCAAACCAACCCGTCATATCAGTCACAGTCGTGTGGCAGACCCTGTCACTGAAATGATGGGTTGGTTAAAGTGTGCATGTCCTGTTTTGTTTATACAACATAAGGGTGGGTGGGAGGGCCCAAGGATAATTCCATCTTGCACCTCTTTTTTCTTTTCTTTTTCTTTGCATCATGTGCTGATTGTGTCGGCCACTAGGGTCGCTAATCTTACTCACACAGTCAGCTACCTCATTGCGCCTCTTTTTTTCTTTGCGTCATGTGCTGTTTGGGGAGGGTTTTTTGGAAGGGCCATCCTGCGTGACACTGCAGTGCCACTCCTAGATGGGCCCGGTGTTTGTGTCGGCCACTAGGGTCGCTTATCTTACTCACACAGCGACCTCGGTGCAAATTTTAGGATTAAAAATAATATTGTGAGGTGTGATGTGTTCAGAATAGGCTGAAAATGAGTGTAAATTATGTTTTTTGAGGTTAATAATACTTTGGGATCAAAATTACCCCCAAATTCTATGATTTAAGCTGTTTTTTAGGGTTTTTTTAAAAAAACACCCGAATCCAAAACACACCCGAATCCGACAAAAAAAATTCGGTGAGGTTTTGCCAAAACGCGGTCGAACCCAAAACACGGCCGCGGAACCGAACCCAAAACCAAAACACAAAACCCGAAAAATTTCCGGCGCTCATCTCTAGTACTAAGATGAAGACATGGTTGCTGCCACTTGATAGACCTGGTGGCAATAAATTACATTTCTTAACAATCACATAATCATCGAGACAAACTGGATTGGATAATGATTTTAATATGTGGTTTTAGCAATTCAGAATGATATTGCCCATTTAGTTAGCATGCCATGATAAAACAAATGACACATTAGTGTAGATATTCAACATGTAGCTTGGTAAGATTTTTTTATTTTTTGCCTTGTATAGATTCTTAGTATGTGTGCTTTGGTTTAAGGCAATATTTTTTTTATTTAATATTAGCAAATTAGTAAAAATGTAATTTGTAAATATTTAATGGAAAATAAATACTGTACACAACAGGCTCAACTATCCCTCCACAGGATCCCATAGAGCAATTATACCTCCAGGAAGCCTCCTATGCCTCCATATGTCTAAATAAAAATCTTTATATATTCCAGCAATATAAACATAGAATTTGATAGCGGATAAGAACCATATGGTCCATCTTGTCTGCCCTCTAGGGTTAGGGCAGTGTTTCCCAACCTCGGTCCTCAAGGCACACTAACAGTCCTGGTTTTAGTGATATCCAGGCTTGAACACAGGTGACTTAATTAGCACCTCAGTTATTTTGATTTAACCATCTGTGCTTAAGCCTGGATATCACTAAAACCTGCACTGTTGGTGTGCCTTGAGGACCGTGGTTGGGAATGCCTGGGTTAGGGTATTAGGGTTAGTTTTGGAATTTGGGGGATTGGATTAGGGTATTAGGGATAGGATTTTAGGGGTTGGTTTAGTGGTTTGGGTTAAGCTATTAGGTGTAGGCATTCTGGTGTGAAGTCTGATTCACTTTCAGGAAGAAAATGCAATACCTTAAATATATATCTGTTCAGGCCGCTGCGACCGCTAAGCGTGTGTGTGTGTGTGTGTGTGAAGCCCCTAATAGATGCGTACACGTTGCGTAAGCACGCCGTCACGCTGTAAGCATGGTGTAGCTATACATGAGGCGGAGTACACTTTATAACCCCTAGCAGGAAAGGAACACCACACCAATTGTATTTAAAATCTTGGGATCCGACCCACCAACAGTTATTTACTAAAAAGGGGGTTACAACAATAATTACAATCATATAAGAGAAAAGGGCTACAATCAATGGATACATACGTTTGTTTCGCCTGTGCCACCCGGTTCCGGTCCTCAGTCAATCTGGGTAGATGACCTTCAGAGAATGTGACTGACCGGCCAGGAGGCTTGGCTTTTATATGATATTCCAAAGAATGAAACAATAGAAACTGTATGCTCTTCTTCCATTGGTCCAGGGGGTGGGACATATCCTGTGCACTGGGGATCATTGGTCAGCTCAAGCGGTGGGCGATGGCTAAGTCTTGAGATGTGATTCCTGTTGTTTACATCTGTGTTCCCGCCCCATGACCAGTTAAACCCAAAACATTAATCATACATAAATCTGGTATTACTAATAACTTAGTGCTGCAATATGCGACAATATCCTCATACCCACCGGATTACTGCTTATGTGACCCTGAACAATATGATCCCACACATGATATGTTTATCCATTTCCATCCTTGAGGTATACATGTATATATATATATATATATATACACACACACACACACATATATACATATACACACACACACACACACACACACACACACACACACACACACACACACATATATATACATTACTGCTATTACAATTTGTTATGAAATATATATTTTTCCATGAGTTTAGACTATAAATGTTATATCTGATATCTAAATGTCTGGTATGTAATTTGTCAGTTATTTAGTGATTTTTCAAGTTATTGTACAAGCAAGGCTTGTGTTTTCTGTAGGATATTGTATTCTTGTTTGTCCTGGCTTCTAGTAAAACAATGACAGTCCAGTATCTGTTGTCTCAATGTACACTTTAAAACAATTGTTGGCAACCAAAGGTTATTCACAGACCAGGGTCCATGTTCCGTGATTACAAAGCTTTGCGTAAACAATACATTCTGATACATTCAAGGCACTGTTTGTGATTGAGTTTCTGGAAGAATCACCTTTCTATGCGTATGAGTGGTTTGATTCGTTTGTGTGTGCACAGTAACTTGCTATTGATGAATGCACAGACTGTGTGTGAGTTATGCACAATATGGATAAAATATTGAATATGGCTTTTGTGGCTTTTCTATGCGAATGCGTATGTTACCATATTTAGTTTTACTCATACCAGGTGCTAATACGCAGGGCTTCACAAGCCAATGTACGCAGCGTCTGGGTTTGTGCAGACACAGCTGGTACGCAACTGTACAGAGGCCACTCTGAATGGTGTTTGCACGTGATACATGTGGCTATAATATTTTCGACTTCAACACTGGTTAGGGAGAGGTTTGGGGTTAGGATTGGGTTAGGTTCAGGGGTTAGGAGTTTTAGGGCCTTATGATTAATGTTTAAAGTGAGGTTTAGGTTAGGGTACTATGGTGAAGGTTAGGGTAGGGATGTTCTACCTCCTAGATTTACCAGGTTTATACCGGATTTTGGGGATGTGAAATGAGGTGGGAAATTAGGGGTTGGTATAAGATGTAGGAGAGCGTAGGAGAGGAACATAACACAAGGAGAGTGCTCTGAGAGTCAGAGGGGGTAAGGGGATACGAAGTAGGTAGATATATTTTTCCACCATCAGCTGCATGTTGTAGTAGAGTGTGGGAAACACTAATACAAAACAAGTAAAATGCTCCCAAGTCCCAGAACCTACTACTTACATTTTTTAGCATATTGGCCACTTTGGGTTTGGGGGAGAAGATGCTGTTGTTGAATCTGATGTAAAATATAAGCCACTCACAGGCTCAGTGTCAGTCTGCTAGGCATGGCAGACACCACTACCCACAACTCTGCATTATTAAGTATACCAACATCACGTGTTGTGACGTCCTCTACTCCAGGCCCCACCACTGTCACTTCCCAACTCATGTGTACGCAGTTTGGAATCCCAACAGGGCATCTGTTGCCTTTGTAAAGCCATAGTAAGTAGAGGTAGTGACCATAACCATCTAGGAACCTCCTCCCTGTTATGTCACTTGCAGCGCATTCATCAAATGTTTTTTAAAATTTCAGAAACTTTGGCTAAAAATGTAACAAGAACAAATCCAGCATCACCTAGCTCCCTTCTCTCTGTTAGATCCAAGCATCTGCAATCTCTACCACCAACACCTTCATCGTCAATATCCTCAATCATGGTCAGAAGTAGTCCTGCATCCAATTTCAAAAGCATGACTGACTCCTCTCCTCTGGGCTTCCTCAGAAGGATCCTTGAGAGCTACGCATGTTGCTGCTGCTGCTGTGAGTGAATCTTCACCCCAAAAGGCGTTCAGGAAGACTACTTGTAGTAGTTTAACAAAACAATTGACTGTTAAACAATCCTTTGCAAGGGTGAGCAAGTATGTCAGCATCCCCTGATGCCATAATAGCTATGCTGGTATTTGATGTGCATCCATTATCCACCATCAATGCAGTGGGTTTTAGACAGTTAATTAAGGTCCTCTGTCCCCGCTTCCAAATCCCATCTAGATTCCACTTCACTAGAAAAGCAATTCCTAATATGT
>NC_086448.1:403305602-403310602 GCF_028390025.1 Pseudophryne corroboree
ACTGTGCCTGAGCAAGGAAGGCGTCAGTGCTTTGGTTGTCAAACCTAGTTCCTGTTTGTCTCTCTCCTGTGATTGTCTTCCAGGTTCCAGCTCCTGTCTCAAGACTTCCACCATAGAGACCCGCACCAGCATTCCACCTGCGGTGTAGCCTGACTCTCCAATCCATTGTGGATTCATCTGTTTCCAGCTACAACATTACCTGCTTCCAGCTCAGCTTCCAGCAGACTACAGCTTCCCTTAAAGGGCCGGTGTCCTTTCTACACTTTACCACTCTCCACCGGTATTATTATTTCTCCGCTCTCAAGTTCTACATTTCAGTTCATATTTCATCGCTCCCAAGTTCATTTATTATTTAACTGGTTCCAGCCAGTATCCACTCCGTGCTAACAACAGTCTGGTTCCAGCCAGTATCCACAGCAGCTGTTTTACCTTCAGCAACCCAGCTTTTCCTGGAACACCAGCTGGCACAATCCTGGGTTATCTCCATTGCTACAGTCGGGCCTGGTAAGGACTTTCCATCTAGAAGATCATAAGAACTATCTCACACTACCAGTGCCCTGTGGCTCCTGCCATCCTGTAGTACCCAGGAACTGTATTTATTATTTGCTGACTTTTACGTTTTCTTTTACTGCTGCTGTGTTGCGGAGTTGTCATAATAAACATCATTGACTTTTATCTAAGTTGTCGTGGTCACGCCTTCGGGCAGTTATTATTCATGTTACTTACATGTCCAGGGGTCTGATACAACCTCCCAGGTTCCGGTACATCTCAGCCCCTACAACTGAGGCTGCCTCCCGTCAGCTCAGGCCCTCAGTTGTGACAGTAAGCACTGACCTAATGAATCCAGCCGGAGACCAGGATCAAGCGGCCAGGCCGATGCAAGAACTGGCAGCCCGACTAGAACATCAGGAGGCTGCACAGGGCCACATCATCCGCTGTCTCCAGGATCTCTCTACTCGGCTGGATGGGATTCAGACAACTCTCCGTGGATCAGGCGCATCTGGTGCGTCAACCACAGTGACTCCAGCTATAACCCCACCCACCTTACCCATTTCTGCTCCACGTCTTCATCTTCCAACGCCAGCAAAATTTGACGGATCTCCAAGATTCTGCAGGGGATTTCTCAACCAGTGTGAGATTCAGTTTGAGCTACAACCTGGCAATTTTCCCAGTGACCGTACAAAAATTGCCTACATCATCTCTCTTCTCAGTGGCTCCGCCCTTGACTGGGCATCACCGTTATGGGAGAGGTCCGACACCCTGCTATCTTCTTACACTGCATTCGTGTCAACATTCAGGCGCATCTTCGACGAGCCAGGCCGGGTAACCTCAGCTTCATCCGAGATTCTCCGTTTACGCCAGGGGTCACGTACTGTAGGACAATATCTGATACAGTTCCAGATCCTGGCATCCGAACTGGCATGGAACGACGAGGCCCTGTATGCTGCATTCTGGCATGGCTTATCTGAGCTTATTAAAGATGAGTTAGCTACCAGAGACTTACCTTCTAAGTTAGATGAGCTAATCTCACTCTGCACGAAAGTTGATTTACGTTTCAGAGAGAGAGCAACTGAGCGTGGAAGATCATCTGCTCCAAAATCTTCTGCTCCTCCTCCTCGTCAACTGTCACCATCTAAAGATGAGCCCATGCAAATTGGCCGTTCCCGTTTAACTCCTGCTGAGCGCCGAAGACGTCTCTCTGAGTCTCTTTGTCTTTACTGTGCAGCTCCGTCTCACACCATCAATGCCTGTCCCGAACGTCCGGGAAAACTCCAAACCCTAGCTCGCCCAGGAGAGGGCCGGCTAGGAGTAATGATCTCCTCTCCATCTCCTCATGATTGTAATCTCCCAGTCTCGCTTCAAGTTGCTCAACGTTATCGGAACGTCATTGCTCTCCTTGATTCCGGAGCAGCTGGGAACTTTATTACTGAAGCCTATGTTAAACGGTGGTCCCTACCCACCGAGAGACTTCCTTCCTCCTTTTCCTTAACTGCCGTGGATGGCAGTAAAATTTTTGATACTGTTATTGCTCTAAGGACTCTACCAGTTCGTCTGAGAGTGGGAGTTCTTCATTCCGAACTTATTTCACTTTTAGTGATTCCAAGAGCCACACATCCTGTGGTCCTGGGCCTTCCATGGCTCCGTCTTCACAATCCTACAATTGATTGGACGACTACGCAAATCCTGGCATGGGGTTCCTCCTGTGCAGAGACATGTTTGTTTAAAGTATTGCCTGTCTGTTCTTCCTCCCCCAGGTCGTCTGATGTTCCACCTCCTCCATATCAAGATTTCACGGATGTGTTCAGTAAAGCTTCTGCTGATATCCTTCCTCCTCATAGAGAATGGGACTGCCCGATTGATCTCGTTCCAGGGAAGGTTCCACCTCGAGGCCAAACTTATCCGTTGTCTCTGCCTGAGACGCATTCTATGGAGGAATACATTAAAGAGAACCTAGCAAAGGGGTTCATTCGACCTTCTTCTTCCCCAGCCGGCGCAGGCTTCTTTTTTGTAAAAAAGAAAGATGGTGGTCTGCGGCCGTGCATCGACTACAGAGGTTTGAACGACGTTACCATCAAGAACCGTTATCCTTTACCCCTGATTACTGAGCTCTTTGACAGAGTTAGCGGAGCTACCATCTTTACAAAGCTGGACTTGCGAGGTGCATACAATCTCATCCGGATCCGTGAGGGTGACGAGTGGAAGACCGCCTTTAACACCCGTGACGGACATTATGAGTACCTCGTCATGCCCTTCGGATTGAGCAATGCTCCAGCTGTCTTCCAGCATTTTGTCAATGAGATTTTCAGAGACATTCTATACCGTCATGTCGTGGTCTATCTAGACGATATCCTCATTTTTGCCAACGATTTAGAGGAACATCGTTTTTGGGTTAAAGAGGTTCTGTCCCGTCTCCGTGTCAATCATCTCTATTGCAAATTAGAAAAATGCGTCTTTGAAGTCAAGTCCATTCCGTTTCTAGGGTACATTGTGTCCGGTTCCGGACTAGAGATGGATCCTGAGAAACTACAAGCAATTCAGAATTGGCCGGTACCCTTAACCCTCAAAGGGGTCCAGAGGTTCTTAGGGTTCGCCAATTATTACCGAAAGTTTATACGAGACTTTTCCACCATTGTGGCGCCTATTACTGCTTTCACCAAGAAGGGTGCTAACCCGTCCAAGTGGTCTGAAGAAGCCATGCAAGCTTTTCATCTTTTAAAACAGAGGTTCATCTCTGCGCCTGTCCTGAAACAGCCTGACATCGACTCTCCTTTCATCCTAGAGGTGGATGCCTTCTCCGTTGGAGTAGGAGCGGTGTTATCTCAGAGGGCTAAAGATGGCCATTTACATCCTTGCAGTTTCTTCTCCCGGAAGTTCTCCCCAGCTGAGCGCAACTATGCCATTGGCGACCAGGAGTTGCTAGCCATCAAGCTCGCTCTAGAAGAGTGGAGGTATCTGTTGGAGGGAGCTTCTCATTTAATCACCATACTTACAGACCACAAGAACCTTTTATACCTGAAGGGCGCACAATGTCTCAACCCTCGTCAGGCCAGATGGGCACTTTTCTTTTCCAGGTTCGACTTTAAACTCCAGTTCTGTCCGGGCTCTCAGAATCGCAAGGCCGATGCCCTTTCCCGCTCATGGGAGCAAGAAAATGAGTCCGAGTCTTCAGACAAGCATCCTATTATAAATCCGTTGGCATTCTCCACGGTAGGGATGGACTCTACGCCCCCATCAGGGAAAAGTTTTGTGAAGCCGATGCTAAGGAAGAAGCTCATGCATTGGGCCCATGCTTCCCGTTTTGCCGGACATACAGGTATCCAAAAAACCCTGGAGTTTATCTCTAGGTCCTATTGGTGGCCAACTCTGAAAAAGGACGTCTTGGAGTTTATTGCATCTTGCCCAAAGTGTGCCCAACATAAAGTATCCCGCCAGTCGCCTGCGGGGCAACTGGTTCCACTATCCGTTCCCCGTCGACCATGGACCCACTTGTCGATGGATTTCATTACAGACTTACCCATGTGCAACAAGTTCAGTACCATCTGGGTGGTAGTTGACCGGTTCACCAAGATGGCACACTTCATTCCTCTCACCGGTCTTCCGTCAGCTTCCAAGTTGGCTCAAGTATTCATACAAGAGATCTTCCGACTCCACGGTCTTCCTGAAGAAATTATCTCAGATCGAGGAGTTCAATTCACAGCCAAATTCTGGCGAAGTTTATGTCAAGTCCTCCAAGTCAAGCTAAAGTTTTCCACGGCTTACCATCCTCAGACCAATGGTCAAACCGAGAGGGTGAATCAGGACTTGGAGGCCTTCCTCCGCATCTATGTGTCCTCCTCTCAAGATGACTGGGTTCAATTACTTCCCTGGGCCGAGTTCTGTCATAACAACCAGTATCATTCTTCATCTGCTTCAACACCATTCTTCACTAACTTTGGATTCCACCCTAAAGTTCCTGAGTTCCAACCGCTTCCAGCAACTTCTGTTCCCGCAGTGGATATCACCTTGCATCAGTTTGCCAATATCTGGAAGAGCGTACGATCAGCTCTGCTCAAGGCATCGTTCAGGTACAAGAAGTTTGCGGATAAGAAGCGTCGAGCAGTTCCTGCTCTCAAGGTGGGTGATCGGGTATGGTTATCCACGAAGAATTTGAGGTTAAGAGTTCCCAGTATGAAGTTTGCACCTCGCTATATCGGTCCTTTCAAGATTGAACAAGTCATCAATCCTGTTGCTTACAGACTCCAGTTGCCTCCCTTCTTAAAAATACCCAGGACATTCCATGTTTCCCTGTTGAAACCGCTGATCTTGAATCGGTTTCATTCCTCACTTCCTCCAACTCCGAAAGTCCAAACTCAACGAGGCGTTGAGTATGAAGTGGCCAAGATCCTGGACTCACGTCACCGTTACGGTCAACTACAATATCTTATTGACTGGAAGGGTTATGGTCCTGAGGAACGTTCATGGACCAATGCTTCTGATGTCCATGCTCCTGCCTTGGTCCG